>NW_017963729.1:1129866-1135030 GCF_001661395.1 Hyphopichia burtonii NRRL Y-1933
GACTAATGCTACTTATGCGTGTGTTATGGTCAACCGTACTAGAACTATGTATCTAATACTAATGGATACTGGTGGTTGATTATGGGCTCGATCAACCCACATAACCCGATAAACTCAACTCAACCAGCACAAACCATTTCTATCACATCACTTAATTCAACATGGGTTTTCTTGACTAACCATAGTCTTTCCCACTCTAGGTATATATTAGTAAATAACTATTGAATATATATTCTTATACGTCAAAAAAAAAAAATTTTTTCTTCAAACCTTTTTAAGGGATATAATAATGCTACTGCAGTATGTAGAGAGTTTTCTCAGGGTCAGTTTCATTAATGTTTGTGCGTCTTTGGATCGCAAAATGTGTCATTATTGGTACCTGTTTTAGTGGGTTAGTCAAAAGAAACTTCTCAAATAAAGAGCGCCGTCTACTCTTCTCTGTGTACTTTCCTGGTTTGTTTGTCACTTCTGTCAGTTTTCATTCTATCAAGGACATGGGGAATGGGCTTGTAAGGCTGGGAGAATTGATTATTGTCGGGCTATTGGAGTCTGTCGATGACCTATCAATCTTAGTGACCACTCCGTTGGTTGGAGATTATTCTCTCATGAATATACTTTATGTATTATGATTTGATTTTCATCCTTTAGTGTAGTCATAATGGCTTCCTCTTAATAACTAGGTGAAAATCAACCTTAGTGATGAGGTCATCCGCCAGTCTGGCTAATGTCTTAATTACTTGTGTTACGGTTAGGCGTCCCCATATGTAGACAATAGAGGTCTGATCTACCCAGATAACCCGATAACTAATCAAAGCTTTTAGTTTCTCTGATTCATCATCGAATAAGTATGGATTTGTGCTTAATTCTTTGTGGCATCTCGTCAAGAAATATTGTTAATAACTAGGTTTTATTTTTTGGTTTAAGCTTTATTATTTAGTTAAGGAGCTACATAGAAAAGTTTTTTCGATACTTGAATTCCACATCATTGCGCTACCTAGCATTCCCAGTAGGTCTTCTCCCTTGGACTCAAGCAGAAAGACTCGTTTATGCCTTGACCACCGCTACGAATACTGGAGAAGTGTGCTTTTGCTGCCAATCGAAACAACCAGGCTTCACATTCCATTTCTTGCAATCCAATCGAACCACACCTGTGCATGAACTTCTCGTATAAGAGGCTTTACTAAAAGATTGTGTAATACAAAGTGCAAACGAGCGTTGCATTCGCTTAATTTGATTATTTTTGTCCGGTATCCGGGCACGTGACAGAAGAAACAACTGAATTAAAAAAAATAAAAAATTGAAAAGATGTCGAAAGTCAAAAAAATAAAATAAATAAATAAAATAAATGAAAAGATAAAAAAATAAGAGATAAAAAAATAAGAGATAAAAAAATAAAAGTAAAAAAAATAAAAAAATAAAATATTCATAAAGAAGGAAAAAAAGAAAAAAAAGTAAAAAAGATAGCGAACAAGATAAAAATAATCAATTGTTCAACAATAATCAATCAAAAAGCAGAATGATATCACATTAGGAAATCAACCTGCCCCGAAACAACAGTAAAGTGCACCCTGTGCAAACAAAATTTCATTTTCGAATATCTGTCTATCTGAAGGTAGTTGTGATGCAGAAATCTAGGGCTATGCTCAGCTTGTGTCAAAAACTATTCTTTTCAGGATTTGATGTTTAAGGGGTTTTGAGACTTTGAACCTGAGACATTTAAAATTAGCACGTTTTCGATCAAAAAAAAAAAAAAAAAAAAAGAATTGATTTAATTATCAACAACTTTTAACTTGAGTTGTTCCTTTTTATTCACTCGTTTTCTTGTTTCAATATTGTTGTGTTGTTAATATGATTAGTGTGCTTAACCGAAAGAGGATTATCTACGCATTTTTAATAATTTGGATATTGAGTGTTAATATTTGGATATATTATTATAAGCAAGAAGCATCAATTACATCATTTGAAGATAAATTGAATGACGATTCGAATGTATTTGATACACCAAAACAATCAGGGGAAGAAGTGAAGAGTGAAGAAATAATAAATAATTTATTGGTTCAACTTTACCAAATACAATTTGGAGTTAAAGATTTGAAAAAAGTTAAATCTCATTCAACAAATTATGATGAGATATTTAAAAATCATGAAATCAATGGATTATTGAAGAAATTGAACTTTCAACAAAGATGTGATTTATACTTTAATAATTTATATATAAAGGATATAAATTGGAAGTTGAATCCAAATAAAGATTTTTTTCTTGAATCAAGACATTCATTTGAATTTGAAAGCTTCAGAAAAGAAAAAACTAATCAAGTCAAAGAAACCATTGCTAAAGAAAAAAACATTGCTAAAGATGATGTTAAACTAGATGAGGAGTTTGAAAATAAAATAAAAAATTTATATAAAGAGTTTTGGCTGAAGACAATGGATTCGGAACAAGGTATGATGGATTATGTTACTCATTTGAAAATTTTCAACAAATGTTATATAACTGGTGATAATACTCCTCAAATGGTTAAAACTGATAAATTCATTAAAAATCAACAAAATTTCATCGATACTACCACTACTCTACAAAAATTTATAAAACCTTTCCAATATTCTTCCAATGAATTAAAATCAAATCTTGATTCTTTCACTTCTTGTCTTGATTTAGAACGTCGTTTGTATCCTTGGCTATCCTTTTCTTATCCTGTTTATCAACGTTGGAATGGTGAAACTTTATACAGTCCTCCAAATATGAAAAAGTATATTAAACATCAAGAACCTTTTCAACCAACTAATAATGATGCTCATAATGGTAAAGGTGGTTCTAAATTTCCAAATTCAAAATTAACTAATAATAAAAATTGTTTCTTAAATCAATTTAAAAATAAAATGAATTCAAAAGGTATTGTTTTATCAATTGGTGATGCTCATGTTGAAGATACAGTTAATTTCATTCATTTATTAAGAGCTTTAAATAATCATTATCCAATCGAAATTGTTTATTATGATTCATTGTCAGAAGAATCAAAGGCAAAATTGGTTCATGCTGCTCAAGATCAATTTAGTGCTTTACCCCAACTGTTTAATAAAGTTTCCCAATTTTTCCCCGATGATTATTTAGATGAAAATGATGGTGGTTTACCAAAACAAGAATTATGGTTTGTTAATGCTTATAATGTTATTCATGATGATTTTAAACATAAATTTAAAGGTTTTTCAAATAAATTTATTGCTACAATGTTTAACTCTTTTGAAGAATTTATTTTGGTCGATGCTGATACTATTCCAGTCCAAAATATGAATTTTTTCTTTAACTTGAAAGGTTATAAATCAAAAGGTGCTTATTTTTTTAAAGATCGTTCTGCTCCTGAATTCAGACCTTTATCTGATGCTACTTTTTTCAAAAAATTAACTCCTTCAATTATTGATAATTTAATGTTCGATATCCCACTTTTAACTGATCATACTTTTAACTTAGATTTTTTTCAAGGTATGGGCCATTTAATGGAAAGTGGTTTAGTTGCTATCGATCGTAATTTACATTTTAATTCAATTCTTATGATGATTCAATTAAATTTCTTTAAACCAGTTTTGCAAAGAGTTTATGGTGATAAAGAAATTTTTTGGTTGGGTTTTGCTATCAATGGTGATGAAGGTTACACTTTTAATAAATACTTTGCCGCTTCTATTGGTGAAGAAACTCCAGCTAATGATCGTTTAAAACCTGATGGTAATCCTTCTATAAGTCGTGAAGTTTGTGGTGCTCATCCTGGTCATATAAATGGTGAAGATGGTAAATCCTTAGCTTGGTTCAATTCAGGTTTTAAATTTTGTGGTCAATATGATAAAACTGATTTCAAAGCTGATTTTGATAAAAAACAGCATTTAAAACATCTTAAATCAATTGAAGAAATGAAAATTTTCTATCAAAATCCTTTGATTTTGAAAAATGCAGTTATTCCTCCTTTCAAAAATAAATTAGAAACTTACTGTGATAATATCGTTAATGAACCAAATAGAGGTTGGGTCATGCAATCCTATTGTAACCAATATCTTTGGTGTGCTTATTCCTCAATTGGTGGAGCTACTAGAGAGGGTACCGACAATACTCAAGTTGGTCAATTCATCGAATTCGATAAACGTTCAACCGATTTATTTGCTTATTATGGTGATATTTGGGTTGGTAATGAATAAACTGCATCACTTTCTACACCCATTCGACATAAGTCATTGGTCTGCTTTTACATATATATATATATAATTTCCTTTTCTTTCCATTTTTTCTCATCTTCATTTCATTCATTAAAGGATCTAGGAGTTGTTAGGTTTTTTACCTAAAACAAAAAAAATAAAAAGTTTGAATTTTTCAAATTTAGTCTGTGAATTATTTACTCATTCAATCGTATTATTATCATTACCCTTATTGTTCTATTTGTTTTCATTAGCTTGCTGTTTTCATTGGTTTACTATTTTCATTAGTTTACTGTTTTCATTTTCTATCTCACTATTTATTTTCCCAATTGTATAATCTTATAGACATTATTTTAGAATACATTTTTGTTTTTTTATTCCTAATTCCGATTTAGATTAATCAGCTGTCTCATCTTATCTAAGTTCGGAGTTTCCGTATCTTCTTTATCAACGGTTTGTTGTAAACGGATTTTAGAGTATTGTTATCAAACCCTCGATTTTCTGCCATTAAAGTTCCAAACAGGGTATGGTCTTCCGCATCACCCCTCGATAAGGGACCAACGTTTATAACGAATAACTGACTTTCATCATATATAAATACTGATTTAATTGTTTTTTTGATTAAAAAACAGTTTGTAATAACTTTGGTTATCCAAACACCATGACAGTCTCTTATACTCAATTCTTAACAAAGGAAACTTTCGAAAGCTACGAAAATTCCGAAAAATATGCTAAATTTGTCCCAAAGCTTAAAGCATATAGGCAAAAATTGGAAGATGCAATCCTTCCTGAATATAGTATCGAATTACCTGATACAATTGAAAGTTTGAAGAACAAGCAGTTTAATTCGGTGAAGTACTTGTACGAACATAAATTGCTCAGTGAAACGGAATTCAATATCACCGATACTCCAGCTTCTGAATTGGTCCCTAAATTGGCTAAAGGTGAGTTGACTGCTGTTGAGGTCTTCAAGGCTTTTGCT
>NW_017963729.1:1135284-1136719 GCF_001661395.1 Hyphopichia burtonii NRRL Y-1933
CAAGATGTACTGCTGTGATGGTAATGATGCTCAGAAGACTCTTCTTGCGGAAAGTGGAGAGCCTTTGACCAAATTGACCCAATGGAATCTTAATTACGGTGATGGAGGTCGCCCATTTTCAATCACCGAAAATCGTCAATTGAATATAATTAGAGATACTTTGAAGCAAGAATATACTGATTTTTTGAATGAAAATAAAATCGATTTCATCCTTAGTCCTACTTATAATAATGTTGCGCCTAGACCAGAAGAGATTTATAACTGGTCTTACACTTCTCTTTTCAATATATTGGATTTGCCAACTTTAGTTTTCCAAACTGGATTGTTTCAAGATCCTAAAGTCGATAAGTGGGATGATAGTCATAGCACCTATGAGTTTAGAAGCGACTTAGAGAAACTAGAATTGGATAATTATATTCCAGAAAACTTCATTGGCGCCCCTATTGGTTTACAATTGTCCGGTAGAAGATACTTTGACGAAGAAGTTGTGGCTGCTGGTAAGAGCATAATCGAACTTTTGAAAGTAGATTTACACAACATCTACTAGTTGTCGGCTTAACTCCCTAATTGAGTGTGTAATCAATGCAGACTAATTAAACCTTAAATTGTAGAAAATGTAACCTCGCTCATAAAAGGTTGCAAATATCTTTTTTTCCGTTACTTATTTTCGGAATGCAACACTTCGAGATGCAGAATCTAATCCATTGGCAGATTCTATTACAGGTCCTTAAGCAACTCATCTTGATTCGAAATATCCGTCTTTATTGGTTGGTGTATTCATATTGGCTCTCAAAATGAAATCTTCCCAAACGAGTAGGTTCTAGCCGATCCGATATTACCCCAAAATCATTGAATCCATATTAGGCAACTCATTCCATTCCGCTTTTCACGCTAACAAAAAAAAAAAAAAAAAAAATGTACAACTCCCGCGTCTTTCTTATCGACTATAGTGATTTTGATCCAAATTATTTAAAGTGCCCCTTATCGGTCTCTCCTGTGGTAGATAAAGTGCAGCTATTCCTCCTTTACAGATTGGTTTTCGGGAGTTCTGAGTCTTCTTCTTTTTTTTTTTTTCAGTTTCGATCTAATATATCATTATAATTGAGTTGCCAATATGTCAATCTCTCACACTAGCTTTTTAACTCTGGAAAACTTCGAAGGTTTCGAAAATGCTGAAAAATATGCCAGCTTCGTTCCAAAACTTGAAGCTTACAGAAAGAAATTGGAAGATGCAATTCTTCCTGAATATAGCATTGAGTTACCGGGTGATATTGATGAGTTGAAAACTAAACAATTCAACCCATTGAAGTATATTTATGAAAAAAACTTACTTAGTGAAGCGGAATTCAATATCACCGATACTCCAGCTTCTGAATTGGTCCCTAAATTGGCTAAAGGTGAGTTGACTGCTGTTGAGGTCTTCAAGGCTTTTGCT
>NW_017963729.1:1137855-1301913 GCF_001661395.1 Hyphopichia burtonii NRRL Y-1933
CAAGATGTACTGCTGTGATGGTAATGATGCTCAGAAGACTCTTCTTGCGGAAAGTGGAGAGCCTTTGACCAAATTGACCCAATGGAATCTTAATTTTGGTGATGGAGGTCGTCCATTCTCAATCACCGAAAATCGTCAATTGAATATAATTAGAGATACTTTGAAACAAGAATATACTGATTTTTTGAATGAAAATAAAATCGATTTTATTATCAGTCCTGCTTACAATAATGTTGCACCTAGACCAGAAGAAATTTATAATTGGTCTTACACTTCCCTTTTCAATATCTTAGATTTACCTACTTTAGCTTTCCAAACTGGATTGTTTCAAGATCCTAAAGTCGATAAATGGGATGATAGTCATAGCACCTATGAATTTAGAAGCGACTTAGAGAAATTAGAATTGGATAATTATATTCCAGAAAATTTCACTGGCGCACCTATTGGTTTACAATTGTCCGGTAGAAGATACTTTGATGAAGAAGTTGTGGCTGCTGGTAAATCTATTACTAAAGCTTTAGGAGCTGACTTATACAAAGTCTATTAATAATAGATATATGTATATATATATATATAATAAATCTATTTAGTGTAAATAAATATATACTTATATGAATGATGTAGTATGATAGCCAAGAGCATTCTGTTTGACCTGTTAGATACTTATTATTCAACTGCAAAAAAATCCTCTTGGAGAAGGACTTCGAGTTCAATAGAATTGGAAAATCCGAATGAATAACTAAGATGGAGCTTCGCTTAGTTATTGGTATAGAATTACTCTTGTTGCTTTGCCAGGAGAGCTATTTAGTGTGAATATGCTATTTTCAATAAAACCAATTTTTCTCATCTATCTTGTCCTTCATTTTTCTTTATTTTTTATAATATTTTATCTTTATTATACCAAACCAACACGAAATATTCATGTTGCATATTTTTTTTACCATTTTTGTTTTTTTACCATAGTGAATATAACATGTATAGCCATTAGGGTGTATGTTTTGATTCTGAGCCCTTTTTTAGCTTTTCTTTTTTTTTTTTTTTTTAAATGGTAAAATCTCTTTGTAAAGCGTGTCATCTTTATGCAAGGACAATGCTAATCTTCTCTGTATTGTTAAGATTGACGAATGTACTATCCGAAGATAGTACTTTTAGCCCAAAAAAACATTTAAGCTTCAAAAATTATTTTATAAAATGTACTTTCTAAAAGCTAAGCCCACCATTTTGTTCATAAAATGGGCGTGTGGCGTAGTTGGTAGCGCGTTCGCTTAGCATGCGAAAGGTCTTGGGTTCGACTCCCAACTCGTCCAGTTATTTTTTGAAGACCCTAGTACATTCAACTAATAGTGTTCTCCATGTTTTTTTTATTTTTGGTATTTAATACTTTGTCTAAGGAGATTTCACGGAGAAATAATTTGTTAAGCTCTGTCGAAGGAAAACTTGAGAAGTAAAAGGGCTGGAAATGTCACTTAAATTACATATATAAAACGGAAATACCAAAAGATGATCCCAAATGTGTTTAATATCCCGTGATCTTCTGAAGCTGCTCATATACATAAGCCAATCCTTGAGCCCATAAGAGATATGTCTGGTGATTTTTGGCGTAGCTATATAAAAACATAAAAACGTCTTTTGTTTACAAAATTTTATAATGTCTCAGACAAAGACCCTCCCCCCGTTGAAGATCATGTCCAAAATTTTTAAAAAAAAATTACATCTTACGAACAGAACGCCCATTGTTTTAAGTTCGTTTCAACTCTACAAAGTTTTTTTGTTAGAGGTGTAGATACTGAATCTGTTTGCTGGATGCAAGAGAGGACTTTTAGTTGGAAATCAACCAATCCTCCCGACATATTTCAAAAGTATTGCCGTTAGAAATACAGAAAATGTCCTTGTTGTTGATTATGGCTTGTTTTGGCTTGAAGAAAATGTCGTGATAATATCCTGATTAGAAAAGTTTCAATTCTAGTGATAAAAGAAAAAGATGTAAACCATCGAATTTCATATATATATATTTGGATGCGAATTGTTGCAAAAAACATCATAATTCAATTTTTTCGAAAAATTAATTAAAGTTCACTTTTACAAAAAGGATAAACTCAAAACAAAGTAATATACGGTATTGACCTTGTATCAATCTGCTTAATGTTAAAATTTCAACCAAATGATTATAAATGTACTTTGTACTAATCTCCGAAGTAATGAAATGGGGAACTCTTTGCATTTTTGATAGTTTTTGACAATCTTTAAGGACTATTTCCATCAGGATAAGCTTCTGGATCTTGGTATGATTCATACATTTTATCAGGATATGTCTTAATCTTAGATTGTATTATCTTATCAGCGAGTTAGTCGAGTGTGGTAAGTGGCGTGCGCATACAAAAAAGTGGGGTACCAAATTTTCTTCGAGGTCTGGTGATTGCATCGACTTTAAATTTAACAGACTATCAGCTTTATTCTGGAAAAGTACCAACTTAATTGCTTCAATCTTAATAATCTAGTCATGTCTTGTTGCGGAAGTCATTCATGTGGTGGTGACCATTCGGAAGAATCAAATAGTGGAATTTTTGTTGTGACTAATGTTTCCCAACATATATTTTCAGACCGTTCTCTCTTTAAATCAATTGAAACTTTTGAAAAACCCAAAGAAGTGGTCTTGGGTAACGATGGAAAAGTGAATGCGGAGGCTTCTGGAAGTGTCGTCCTTTCGTTGGCATGCGGTTCTGAATTGACATTGGATGATTGCCTTTATGCTCCTGATGCCGAAAAAAGTTTTGTCTCTATGGCTCAAGCCATGAAAGACTCTGGTATTAACTTTCTGTTAGGTGGTGATGGAATTTACATTAGTCCAGATGATAAGAAATTAGGCTCAATTGCTGATAACGGATTGTTTGTAGTGGATTTAGCTTAATACTAATGGCGCTTTATTATAGTTCAATATATGGTCCCCCGTCTAGCTTGTTATACTTACACGCAATGTAGTTATCTTTGGATTTTCCAACTAATGCACTGAATGATAAGAACCATGCCTATATGGTATCTCCTAGGGTGGCCTATAGGGAACTTCAAATTTTTATAGATTTAAGAGGTGAAGTAGCTGTTTCATTTTCTGTTTTGGGTGCCAATATACTTAAGGTAATTCCATATTTCGTATTGTCAATCTAAGCACTTATACATTTCTTCATGTCATTGAATTCATTTTTCCAAATATTGACAAGTATCTGATTTTGGCTCCGAGATTCATAAATCTCTAACAATATAGAGTGTATTTTGCTGCAAAAAAAGAAAAAAAACAAGAACAACATCTGAAAGCACTTTGAGGGCCCCATAAATATAAATTTCCTAATTTCAGAGAAATTGCGGTAGAGTCCAAATCTATTTGGATCGTACAATAACTAAGTATTTTGTATATATATCTGTTGTCAGGCTTCAAAGTTTGGTATAGTTTTTGCTTATTAACTCACCCACATTTTCTTTCAGATATAACATGAATACAAGGATCTTAATTCCTGCGTTTCATAATATATATTTCATATATGCTTGTTCCATCACCACAATCAAAGAGTTTTTTTCTTTTCATAGCATAATATTGCCGATCAAGTAAATTTGCAAAGCTTCCTCTAAACTACTAAACATTCAAATGGATGATGACATTTAAGAAATAAAAAATTCAGAGGGTCACAGCTCGCCTCAATTTCTACGGTTAATGCCCAGTAGATAATTTTCATTCCATTCTATTAGAAAAGACATATAAAATGAAATGATGATCTGGAAATGGGAAAATTCCTTTCCATATATGATTTGTAGTCGGAAATTAAAGAAAAGTTCTAACCAAAAGCTTAGTTTTATGAGTAATGATACACTAATAAATTTTGAATTTTGAATTTATATGGCGATAATAAAGAGAGAAATCCATTTTCATGATTCAACGGGTAAGGACTCCAGGAGAGTCTTAAAGGTGGTCGAAAATCGATAAAATATTTTTGATTAAGAAGGATTTTTTTTTCTTTTTTTCTTTTTTTTCTAAGTACAAAAAAATATTTTTTTTTATTCAATATTGAATACCTGATTCCCGAATTATAATAAAATAAAAATTATATGCTAATATATACCTTTCTTACATTTTTTTCTAAAAATTCTTTAATTTTTTGCAGATAAAATATAATACATCAAACTAGTAAAATACCTGTAACGTGTGTAATTGGGGGCAACCTGGCCGAGTGGTCTAAGGCGCCAGGGTAAGGTCACCTTACCATACTTTCCTGGTCTCTTCGGAGGCGCGAGTTCGAACCTCGCGGTTGTCACTAATTTTTTTTAATCCTCTTTTCACTAGAAAAACTTCAAGCAACTGTCGCATTAACTCAGCGAATTGGTTTGTCTAGATTTTTTTTTTAATTCTTCTCTCTGAAGTCTAGAGAATTGATTACATCGTTTACCAACAATGGCCCCATTCAATGATGATGATCTAGCAGATTATGACAATTCCGCAGGTGAAGAAGAATTTATTGAAGACAGTTTGAATGACGAAGAGTATGATAAATTGTATGAGACTTTACCAAAATTAAAGGAATTAATCGCTTCTTATAACAATTCCATAAATGAAATGGCATTAAAGGAGGCCTTATATTTCAATTATTATGAGTTAAGTGATGCCATAGAGGAGTTAAAGTCCAAGTTTCCAAAGAAGAAAGGTATGTTTTTTTTTTTCAATCTTCAAATTTTCTCTTTATTCCGTCATTGACTTATAGTTTGTCTATTAATTGCCCGGAAGAAACTGAGCAAAGAGGTCTTTGATTTTTCGAAATTTTGAAATCGTTTTGTTTCCCGTTAACAAGAGTTCTAGGATCCTAATATATATATTTCTTTATAGAAGATTCAGCAGAGTCGAAGCCACTTTCAAAGTTACAAAAACTCGCTCAAGAGAGAGCTAGAATGAAACAAGAGAAAGACAACTCAAATAAACTAGAGGAGAAACCCCAACGCATATCTAAATTGGCATCTCTAGCGAAGTCTAGAGCGCAGAAGAAGTCAGAGGAACAGGTAGCCGAAAATAATAATAATATGTCCTTGGGAATATTAGAGAATCTTCAAATTAATTCAAAGGGAAAGGACTCATTAGAGAAGAAAGTTCTAGAAAGAAAGCCTCTCGAGAAGATAGCTAACATTCGCAAATCCAATATCAAACCTGTTAACAGCTTGAACAAGAATCAAGATACTAAGTTGAATGAACATCTCGAAGTTAATACGAATGACGAACGAGGTTCTTCTTCGATAATAGAAAAACCAGAGAAAATAACACCAGAGGCTCCTCTAATTGTATATGATCTATCTCTTGATGACAACAACGTTTTAAAATACCCTCATAACTCAATTTCTGCTTTTCTTTTCCATCAAAACGAAAATCAAAACGATCAGGAAAATCACGTACCTCAAAATAGGAATAAACTTAAGAGACTGGCAGGATCAATTTTTTGTCCTCTTACTAACATTGAATTGAATATAGAAAATGTTAAAAAAGCTAAAAATAATTTCGAAGAGCCAAGTCCTGATGACAAAATTCTCAATGCCCAAAAAACTGCATTCGAAGAAGGAATGAATGACTTGAAGATTTCTGACTCAAATAAGAAGGAGACTGACCAAAAGGAAAAATTACCCCCAAAGCCAACTAAACCTTTCAAGAAGATCAACATAGAAAATGAACTTTCCACCAACAAGGCCTACAGCAAAGCCCACAAATCGTTTGTGGTCATTGGCCATGTCGATGCTGGTAAATCTACTTTAATGGGTCGTCTATTGTATGATTTAGGTGTTGTGGATGCGAAAACCATCAACAAATTAATGAGAGAAGCTGAAAAATCAGGCAAGGGATCTTTCGCTCTTGCATGGGTTATGGATCAAACATCTGAAGAAAGATCTCGTGGTGTTACTGTCGATATTTGTGCTACCGAATTCGAAACAAACAATACTATATTTACTGCTATTGATGCACCTGGTCATAAAGATTTTGTTCCGCAAATGATAGGAGGTGTGACTCAAGCGGATATTGCTTTATTAATCGTTGATTCGATCAATGGAGAATTTGAAGCAGGTTTTGCTATGGATGGTCAAACCAAAGAACATACATTATTATGTAAAAACTTAGGGATTGAAAAAATTTGTGTCGCTATCAATAAGTTAGATAAAGAGCACTGGTCTGAAGAAAGATTTATGGATATTCAAAATCAATTGAAGAGCTTTTTAGTTTCTGATGTTGGATTTGACTCTGATAATGTATTCTTCATCCCTATCTCGGGATTGACTGGTAACAATGTTGTAAAAGCTGACCAATCAGTTAAAGAATTAGGCTGGTACAAAGGTCCAACTCTTATTGAGTATTTAGAAAAGGTTAAAATCTCAACGAGTGACTTGACCAAGGATCCTGTTAGTGTTGTTACTGCTGAAGAGTTTGGTTTGGCTATAAATGATATCTATGATATCTCAAGTTCTGAATTTGCTGTCAAAGGTAGAATTCTTTCTGGATTTATACAACCCGGTGAGACGGTAGAGGTATCACCGACTAAAGAATACCTACAGGTTCAAAGTGTCAAGGTTAGAGGTCAAAATGTTAATATAGCAGTTAAAGGTGAAACAACCACAATTTCATTCAAGACTAACCAATTGACTAACAAATCTACAGATGACATCAGTATAGGTGACTTGATTCTGAAGGTTGGTTCTCTGGTTGCTTCAGTGAATAAACTTACAGCTAGAATTAATTTATTCAATATGAATAAACCATTATTGGTTGGAACACCTTTTGTCTTATTTAGAAATAATACTTATGTTCCTGCAAGAATTTCTAAAATTTTAGCAATTGACGATGATAAGAAAAAGAAGAAGAAGATGCACTTAGTATCGAAACAAAAAGCTTTGGTTGAAATTGAGATAAAGGGCGATAGACTTTTACCATTAAGTAAATTTGATGACAGCAAAATGTTAGGTAGAATAGTCATAAGAAGGGAAGGATCTACTATTGGAGCGGGTGCTGTTGTTGATTTATAATAGACCAATGAAAAATTTGATAGAAGTCTCTTAATAATTCTGTATTTATTTAGGATATTCAAATAAGCATTATATAGATATACTACTTAATTAGAATGAGATGTAGTCAACGAATAAAAGGAGGAAACCCAAAATAAAGCAAGTGAGAATGATTAGGTTTGCACCTTTTTTATTTCTCGTAGTGGCTTTATTTAAATTCTGATTACCCATCTTTAAATCAACCTCTACCTGGGATTGATTATCGAGAAGATTGGTTATTTGATCAGATTGTGTTTCTAGCTGGTAAGTCAATTCTGCCTGTAAACTGACTATATCGATCATAGAATTATGGAGTTTCTCAACTTGTTTGAGTTGGTTAGTTTTCAATGCTAGAAATTCCTGATTCTCAGAGTCCAATTCTTGAATTTGTTGTTGGGATAACTCTTGTAGCCCCGAAAATGATGAATTTTGTTCTTGGAGTTCAATCTCATTATATGAATTCTCAAAACTTGGGGGTACATCATTGCTATAGTTCAAGTCTAGATCATCCTCAAGATTTTGAAAGTTAAGAAGATTTAATTGTTTTTCTCTTTCATAACGTTTGCGTTGCATTGACTCAAATTTTTTGTTAACCGAGTTGGCTACTTCATTCAAAAGTTTTAAAATCAGGGTTCTATGTATCCCAATTGTTGTAAGAAACAACTCGTCATCATCAAAATCGGCACCACCAAAGATTCCGTTGAATAAACTCTTTGATTTATTCGACTCAACTGCTTCCTGTCTTTTTTTTTCATACGTTTGTAAAAGTTTTAACTTTTCATACAATTCATGAATTTTAAACTTGAAATCTTCATCAACTTTGTTCTTATCATTTAACGTTAAAGATCTGTTCGACCTCAGATGGTTCGAATAATCATCATTAGTAGACAAATATGTAGACTTTATGCTTACCAAAAACTCACTTAAAACGACTAGATGTGAATAGAGCTCTTTGGTCTCTTTTATGAAAGTGTCATTAATAGTAAATCTTTCATGAACTCGTTTTTGGTGCTGCAATTGACGAGTCTTGTTTTGGTTCTGGTCTTTTTCAATCGAATGCCCTATTTCATGCTGGACAATATCGACATATTTCTTAAATGTAGGAGTGAGATCAGTCATGTCGATGAGTCAGGCATAAAAGTTTTGATGATGAATTTAGTCCAGTTTGTCATTTTTCAGCTCTGAGTTTTTGATTTTTTTTTTTAGACTGCGATCTCGATCTTAAACAGCAAAACTACAACTTATAAGATTATTTATAATAAATGATACCATAACATGTTTTATACATTAGAGGGTTGAAAATTTAAAAGTTAGATCGTAAAGAATATGAAAGAATAGAAGAAACATCCAGAGGAGATTACCCAGTTAAATATTGAAGGCATTTAGTCACTTCAATGGCATCACTGATAGGCTTAACTTCGACAGTTTTAGAATCGTAAATTATATTCCATCTACCAGTGAAATGTTTCCCATTAATATTTTCAACTGCTTCATTATGTATTTTTCTATCTTGAGGACTACCTTTAACATATCTTAAGTAGTCAGGAGCACCGGGAGGAGGATTCCAAATATTATCGGCGACTATGACGGTACCAGGGCGAATCAAGTTTAACGACTCCAAAACTCTGAAATCAGGAACGTATTGAACCCACCAATGATCAATGAAAACAAAATCAACCGAAACGTAGTCACCAGTTTTTCTAGTCAACTCCGATTCAAAACTAACCAAATTATGATGGGCTTTACCCACAATGATACGAATCTTATGACTCAAACCAGCCAAGTCTATAAGTTTACGAGCGATATCCGCAAATTTCTCGCTATATTCAAAAGTATAAAATGTAGCATTCGAATCCTCCTTTATTGAATTTGCAAACAATATAGCAGAATAACCAATGTAGCCACCAATTTCAACCAATATTTTAGGCTTCTCCTTTTCAATAATATCGGTAATCATTTTCCCCTTTACCTTACCAATGTTCATAAGAAAGCTTTGAGTCAGGGAAAATTCATCGATTTTCTCCAAAACCTTAATGGGATTACCTTTCAATTGGTTCAATTCATTTTCCGGAAGCGAAAAGATGAAATCAATTAGCTGTTCTTCCCTTCCGTCATCAAAAAATGTTGTATCCTTTCCCATCTTGCCGTAAATTTGATAGCAATTAATAATAAATCCTATACCAATATCTGGAAATCTCAAGTATGTCCTTACGAGAAAAAAATTACCTTTTTATATTGATTTCTTAGAAAGACAATGTAGTTCAAGATTCTGCTCTCAAAAACCCAGTATCAATTATGGTTTGATCTTTTTATATGCAATTGCCGTATCGGGCTATCCCTATTTGCGAACCCTTTTTACAAGTTATTACGTGGAGATATCTCAGTGGACCAGCCGTGTCCACACCCGTGGACCATGAAGAGCACCGACATCGAAGAACTGCTTCCTGTTGTTGTTGCAAAACCAGTGCTTAGCTTTCCACTGCTAACAAGGTCCCTAAAATGCTTTAAGTTGGTTAAAAATGTCGCTTTTTGCAATCGCGACATCCAAAGTCGATAAAATGTCTCTCTCTTTCTATTTTTTTTTTCATCTTTACGTCTGCTTAGTGTTTTAGGCTGTACTTCAAACACTCGAAATGGGATCAGCGGAAGGAAACGAATCCAGTCCAGATGATAAGAGGTCAAGTAGGCTTTCTCGGTTGAAAAGACTCAAGGCAAAAAAGGCAGAAAGTGAAAGAAACAATAGAAAAGATCTTTTTGATGATTACAAAAAACAAAAATTACAATCAATCAATAGGAAAAAAATAGAAAAGTTGAAAGAGAATGCCGAAGAAGAAGTGAATAAACTTGACCATAAAGAGCGTGGTGAGGATTATGAACGACAGAGGAATTTGGATTGGTCCATAAAGGACTGGGAGGAATGGGAAAAGAAAACAGGAAAGCAAAGACCCGGACAAGTTGGATTTGACAATTGGAGTCAACTTGCAGCCAGTTCTTATGAAAAAGAGATAAGTAAGCTTCAAGTGGACAAGGATGACTATAATGAAAAGAAGCAGATGCTCATGAGAAAATATAACATCACCGAACCAAGAGATGTCAGGAACATCATTGACTTGAAGAGTGAAGTAAAGTCCTCAGACATTGATAAGTTGGTTCAAAAC
Source organism: Hyphopichia burtonii NRRL Y-1933 (assembly GCF_001661395.1). Taxonomy (NCBI): domain Eukaryota; kingdom Fungi; phylum Ascomycota; class Pichiomycetes; order Serinales; family Debaryomycetaceae; genus Hyphopichia; species Hyphopichia burtonii. The sequence goes on from NW_017963729.1 coordinate 1,148,070, forward strand.
ATCAATGAAACAAACGACAGAAGAATGAAAAGACGCAGAGACCATGATAGTGAGCATGACGTTTCCAGTTACATCAACGAGAAGAACAAGCAGTTCAACATGAAACTCAACAGACAATACGATAAGGATTGAAGTCTATACTTTTAATTTTGTAATATAGTGTACTATATATGTATTTTCATTACTGATGTACGGATGTAAAAAAACTGAAGGTTACCCGCCCGTCAATTTTCTCAAAATTTTGTTCGAAAAAAACAACTAAAAAACTCACATTATGTTTGAGCGGTTAGTGTTATCGAAACAGTCCGTCAACTACTTTAATTACATTCATTTCACTTCTCCTATAGTATTTGCTTCGAGAATAGAAGTCTTACTTTGTTTGAATTGATTGGTTTTTTTTTTTTCCTATTTATTTTTAATTCGTTTCTTCGCTTTTTCTTTTTCGTTTTATCTATAAAATTTCAATTTTTTTATTCGTTGAAAAACACATAAAATAGAGACAGTATGGTTAAAGAAGAAGAAGAGAGAGAGATCCGTGATGATGTTTCTGAAAATCCATCAGAAGGTGAAGGTGACGATGCATCAGAAGACTCCTCTGAAGAAGAAGACGATGAAAATGATGAAGAAGCCATACAGAAAGTTCGTGAAGGCTTCATCGTAGATGATGACGAAGATGACGTGGATGGCAAGAAAAAAAAGAGAAAACATAAAAAGAGAAAGAGAGATAAAGAACGTACCCAAGATGGCGAGCATGATGATGCTTTGGATGAAGATGATTTAGAATTATTATTGGAAAATTCTGGTGCCAGACCGGCTTCAAAATCAAAGGGTAAATTCAAGCGTCTTAAAAGAGCTCATGTTGAAGATGAAGATAATGACGTCGAAGAAACTGGGCAAAGCAGAAGTAAAAGAAAAGAAGGTTTAACTGATATTTTTTCAGATGAAGATAATGATGAAGATGAAGGTGATGCTGAAGAAGCTTCAAGAGAAGACCCTGGCAGAAATATTTTAGATGAGTTTGAAGATTTCATCGAAGATGATGAATTTTCTGACGATAATGAAGGTCGTCAACAAAAAGAAGTGCAGCGTAGAGAAAGAGCCAAGAAGACTGGTCCAAGATTAGATACTTCAAAATTATCAACTGTCGATAGAGAAAGTTTGCAACAGTTATACGAAGTCTTTGGTAATGGTGGTGAATATGAATGGGCTTTGGAAGCTCAAGAAATTGAAGATGAAGGTAATGGTGAATTAGAACCTACTGCTTTAGATGAAGTTTTCGAATATTCAGAATTGAAGGAACGTATGCTAACAGAAGAAGATAATTTAATTCGTATCATTGATATTCCAGAGAGATTTCAAAAATATCGTGCGAATCTCAATTATATTGATTTAGAAGGTGATGAATTAATAAGGGAGCAAGAATGGATCAGTAATATACTTTTTAAAGAGAAAAAGAGTTCCTTCGATGGTATATTAGAACAACCTTTTAAAGAAGCAGTTGCAAAAGTAGTGGAATTCGTCTCAAAAGATGCTTATGAGGTTCCTTTCATTTGGGCTCATCGTCGTGATTTCCTCTTATTTTCCGAAAATATTAATAACCCGGATGGAACAACTAGTAATTACGTTCACAAACTTTTATTTGAAGATGACTTATGGCGTATAGTGCATTTGGATATAGAGTATCACTCTTTATATGAAAAGAGATTGAATACTGAAAAATTGATTGAACAATTGCAGTTAGACGATGATTTGGTTAAAGACGTGAAATATTTGGACTCAATGGTTGCTATCCAAGATTTACACGATTACTTGAGCTTCAATTACTCGGCTCAAATTAAAGAACTTTCTAATAAGGCTTCCAATGAGGAAGATGACGAAGAGAACAAGTCAGGTAGAAAGCATCATAAATTTGCTATTTTTGAAAGGTTGAGAGAAAATATTTTATATGATGTTGTGAAAGCCTACGGTATTACTGCTAAGGAATTTGGTGAAAATGTTCAAGATCAAAGTTCTAAGAATTTTGATGTTCCTTACAGAATCCATGCTACTGACGACCCTCTTGAATCTCCTGATGACTTAATAGAAAAATTCATTGAAGATGATGAAATATTATTTAAAGACCCAAAGAATGCTTTGAATGCAGTCAGAAAGACTTTTTCTGAAGAAATTTTCCACAATCCAAAAATCAGACATGAAGTAAGACAAACATACAACAACTATGTGTCGATCAGTGTCGCTTTAACGGAAAAGGGAAGAAGTTCTATTGAAAACCATAGTCCATATGCTGATATTAAATATGCTATTGATCGTTCTCCATCGGACTTGGTTCGTCAACCTGATATCTTATTAAGAATGCTTGAGGCTGAATCTTTAGGTTTAATCGTCATCAAAGTTCAAACTAAAGACTACGAAAGCTGGTATCAATCTATCTTTAATTGTTTAAAATCTGATGGATCGTCTGAAATATCAGAACAATGGAATAAAGAAAGAGAACTTGCTTTAAACATGGCTTTCAAAAGATTAACCAGTATGGTTGCTTTAAACACAAAAGAAGCATTACGTCGTGAATGTGAACGTTTGATTACAAGTGATGTTCGCAGAGGATTCAATGCTAAAGTGAATCAAGCTGCTTTCACTCCAATTGGATACGATAAAGGAACTAAACCAAATGTTTTTGCTTTGTCCATTGGTAAAGGTGATTTTGATAACGCAGTAGTTGGTATTTTTATCAAAGAAAATGGAAAGGTCTCAGACTCATTTAAGTCTGAAAGTAATCCTATTAGAGATCGTGAAAGTGAAGAAAGCTTTATGGGTCAACTTACAGAATTTTTTGACAAAAAATTTCGTAGTTATAGACCAGATGTCATTGTGGTTTCAGGTTTAAATGCTACTGCTAAAAAACTATTCGATGTTATAACAAACTTCGTTTCCAGAAATAAAATCACTATAAATACTGATGAATTGCGAGATGCTGCTTCTTTTGCGGATGTCTTAGTTCCAGTAATTTGGGGTCAAGATGAAACTGCAAGATTATTCCAAAACTCAGAAAGAGCTACCGTCGAACTTTCCGATAAACCACCTTTAGTAAAATATTGTGTGGGATTAGCAAGATATGTTCAAAGTCCTTTATTGGAGTATGTCTCTTTGGGAGATGATGTATTATCATTGTCCTTTTATGAACACCAAAAATTACTTCCTACTGACTTGATTCAGAATGCTTTAGAGTCTGTTTTTGTTGATGTTGTTAATATGGTAGGTGTGGAAATTAATGAAGCTCTTCGTAACCCTTATGTTGCTCAGTTGTTGCAATATGTTGCTGGTTTAGGACCTCGTAAAGCTTCTGGTCTTTTAAGAAATATTAACTCCAAGCTAGGAACCTTATCTAATAGAAGTGATCTTATTGAAAATGAACTTTCGACTGCTAATATATTTATAAATTGTTCTTCCTTTTTGAATCTTACATATGACGAAAGCTTATCATTAAGAGATGGCGGAATGGAGATTTTAGACTCAACCAGAATCCATCCTGAAGATTATGATTTGGCTAGAAAAATGGCCGCAGATGCTCTTGATTTTGATGAAGAAGACATGGCACACATAGAAGAACAAGGTGGTATCATCTATCAATTAATTCAAGAAGGTGTTAATAAGGTGGATGATTTGAATTTGACTGCTTATGGTAAAGAGCTTGAATCCAAATTTGGCAAACGTAAATATGCTACTTTACAAAGTATAAAAGAAGAACTTGTGAATAATTTCGAAGAATTAAGAAGATCATTTCATATTTTAGATAGCGCTGAAGTATTTCAAATGTTAACTGGAGAAACACCAGAAACTTTTGGCAGAGGAATCATAGTTCCGGTGACTGTTAACAAAGTCGGTAAAAACTTCCGTGATCAAGACTCCCAGATACGATATTTGAGAGTCACTACATCGTCCTTGGTCACTGGTGTTGTCGAAGAAAATTTTATCCCTCGTAAAGCTGATTATTTACAAGGCCTGGTCGTCCAAGCTGTCATTCTTGATGCATTTTATGATTCATTTTCAGCCACCTTCAGTTTATTAGACACTGATATTAAGAGGGCATCTGCTCCAAAATTCCGTAAAGATCCGTTGAAATGGGACTTTGAAGCCGAAGAAGCTGATAGACAAAGAGAAATCGCTAAAGAGAGAGCTAAGCTAGCCAAAACAAGAAATATTCAACATCCTTTGTTCCACAACTTTTCCCATAAACAAGCAGAAGAATTTTTGGCCCCACAATCAGTTGGTGATTGTGTACTTCGTCCTTCATCAAAGGGTCCTGAGTATTTATCAGTTACTTGGAAGGTTGCCAACAATCTTTTCCAACATCTTAGTATTCATGAATCATCAGGTAGCATGGGTAAGAAATATACAGTTGAACGTCAAGTCTATGCTGATTTGGATCAATTGATTTTCCAACATGTTCAAGCCATTGCCAAGCACGTCAATGAAATGTGTCGTCACCCCAAATTCCGTGAAGGTACATTATCAGAAGTTAATGAGTGGTTAGAATCATATACCAAAGCTAATCCTAAAAACAGTGCCTACGTCTTTTGTTACGATCATAAAGCACCAGGTTGGTTTTTATTATTATTTAAAGTAAATGTTAATACTCCAATTGTTACATGGCATGTCAAGACTGAACGTGATGGTTACAGATTGAAAGGGTTCTCTTATCCTAATATGCTTCGATTATGTAATGGGTTCAAGCAAACTTTCAAGAGCCATCTTAAAGACAGTTCTAGATCATCAAGAATGCCACCTCAACCTCAAGTTAGCTCCTATGAGTCATATGGCTACTGAGCTAAGTTTATTTTTTAGAAAAGCAAATGAACATTACAAACTTTGGTTGGTTTTCAAAAATTCTGTATATTTTAGTCATTTTCATCTTTTTTTCATTAAAAAAAAAAACTGAAGTACTTCATTGTGTATATTAAAACTAATTTTAAATATTTTTTGCAATTGAAAATGTAAGACTATGGGCTCAAATTCAATTTATTTGCCATTCTCATTTTTGATCTAAAGCTATCTCCGTCAACGTAACAACCCATTAACCATCTATCCCCGTTATTCGAATCAGAGAATGCTTCTCTAGAATGAAGAACTCGTCTATTATCAAAAATGACACAATTTCCCTCCTTCATTTTCAATTTCAATTGATTCCTAGGATCGTTGACAATTTCCTCGAATAATTCAAGTCCTCTTAAGAAGTTCTCCCACAAGCGTCTAGTATGCTGTGAATAAGTTGACATTTGAAATGGTGCCTGAAATGGCGGAGAATAATTAACAGCTAAAATTTTATTTTTGCCAGTGGCAAGATCAACATCAAAAGGGTCTTCCACAATAACAGGTCTATTGAAATAGTAATATTCATCATTGTTATTGTAATGATATGATATAGGGACTTCTTTCAAAGCTTCGTACGCAGTTATATCAATATCCCTGATGATATCAGCCGCTAAAAATGAATCTGAAAAGATATTTTCACCACCTAGAGTCGAGTTCTTAATAAAATGTAACAATTGCAACCCGGGTGGAGACTCATAATACAATAAATCCATATGCAAGGGTAAAAAGGTTGCCGTATTTGCGATGTTTTTTGCTTCTTTTTCATTCCTTACGTCAAATAAGTCACCATAAAATGTTCTTTTAATGTAGCCAAATCTCGTTGCTAACTTGGATACAGGCCACCTTGACACATTCTTTTCAGTGATTTGCTTCATTTCTGTTTCTTCGGAAGGATCAGGTACATTTTCAATAAAACTCAATCCATACTTGTTAAGATCATTGACGACTTTATTAAAGCTTTTGTTATTGGAAGAAAAATATTCTGCATAATCAGAGAATAGGCTATTGAAATCAAACGAAAGATCTTCATTATTCCAAAGTTTTCTATTGATCATTGTATTTTCATGTACAACCAGACTGCTAGAATGATTTTTGAGAAAACTTTCCTTATAACTAGATTCATGTAAAGATCCATCGTTTTCTTTCCAAACAATATCAAGATGGTTCTCACCAGTCTCGGGATTTCTTCTCACATGTGGAACTTCAGCTATCTTCAAGCTATTTGAAATTGAAGAGGTGGTGAATGTTTTCTGTTTGGATGATATATTAACTGATTTAGGAGATGTACAAGAATCTCTAAGGAACACAGTATTGAAGTTTGAGCTCAATCCATTTCCAAACTCAACGGACACATAATTGTCATTAAATTGCTTTACTGTTAAGCATCTTTTAAACTGACAATTGGTTATTACCGGCCTTATGCAATTGATCCTCGTCCTAATCATGGTAAGGAACTTTTTGAAAAAAGAAGACCCCAACGTTAATTTGTGGGGATATATTCTCTCTTTTTATTCTAAATTATGGGGTAATCTCGACGAATCAGTTTCGGGTCAAAAAAATCATGCGATGAAAAAATTATGACAACCGCGAGGTTCGAACTCGCGCCTCCGAAGAGACCAGGAAAGTATGGTAAGGTGACCTTACCCTGGCGCCTTAGACCACTCGGCCAGGTTGCCCTGTTGTGCCAAAATATAGAATAAAGGTATATAAGATTTGTAAAATGTCAGAAAAGAGGATAAGCAACAAAATATTTTTCGGCTCAAAAGGCTCAAAAGAAGCAACTTCTATTAGTTGTTTTCTTGTAGCGAGACAGGAGTAGCTCTTTTGATTTATTTTTGCCTTACTAGCTCTCAAAATAGAGTTAAATTACGTTGTCTATGTATAAATTTTAAATGGCTGCAAACTCTCGCACTTCGAAATTTAATGATCACCTTTATTCTTGAAAAAATGTGTGCCGTTGCTCAAGTGCTTTATTGACGTAATGCTGACTTTAGCTTGGGATATCCTGAGGTCCTTGCTTGGCAAACCATTAAAATGAAGGACTTGCTTTCCTTATCTTTCTCTTTAAACAAGAAGGATATTTGTAAAGTTTAAGAGACGTATATGGTTGGATATGAGGAAAAGGTTTGGGTAAGCCCATAATGCATCGGTGTATTTAATGTTAGAGTATTGGTTTAGGGAATTACTAAACTGAAAACTTTCCGATAATAACTAATTAAGCTAAGAGCAAGAACCTTATTGCTTTTGAGATCTTCGATATCTTCTTCATCTTATAACTTTCAAATTATTTACTAGATCCTATTAAACTCACAACCTTTTAATGAACCAAGAGTTTTTTATTTTCTACTGTGCATGTTAAAGTACTATTCTCTATCCATGCCCTTTATATTTTTTCTATATAATTAGTACCTAGCAAAGTATAGAGCCATATAAGAAAAGAAGTGTCATCAAAGAATGGTTTCCATTCAATTATCTTTTAGGATATTTTCTATATCTTGGTAAGTGGATATTTAGTGAAAATACGAACTTTTTTGAACAAAAAGCTATAAAAGAGGACTTATTTTAAGTCGTCTTTCACTGAAAAGAGTGGCAACTTCCCAATGCTTGTATTGCTTTTGTAACAACCCTATTCAGGACTAAACATACGCCTCCTAATTTTTAGGATAAAGGAATAATGGCCCACAAAGAGTTAGAAAGAATACCCCCTTGCGCTGCAAAAAATAAGAGTCATACAGTTATTTGCAGCATCAATAGTTTCACTATACTTGACTCATTGAGGTGCATATATACCACAATAAATTATGGTTTCAGAGCAGATGAAGGATAAGATAAAAGAAAGTATTTTTCTTGAACTACCTCTTCACCATTATACGAAGCTGAATGTCAAACAGGTATGTCCAGCATATACAACGAAGTATTTTACACGCAAGATATAATTAGCAAGTTTATATTCACCGTAGCTTTTAGCTAATATATATATTTAAAATCCAAGATTTGATCACCTGTTCGTTCTTTAATTGGATCTTCTTTCTGTCCCATTAATATTTGTTCTTTTTCGTTATTCAATTGTCGAAGTCTGATAGTATTTAGGACTACAGTGATTACTGCCACACATAAACATCCAAGCGATACTGAGTGACCGACAACCATGTGGGAGTAAGCGAGCCCAGCGAAGACACCTGATAAGTTCCCAAAAGTTTGATTCATTGAGATTGTCAAAGTTCTTCTATAATAAGGATCAGTATTATTTGAAGTCCAAGTGATGTTAAGACCTGCCACTGTGTATAAGCTTACAGATGATAGAAAACAACCGAAGTACTTAACTGAATCATTCTTAGATCCAAGGATAATCGAGTAGCCAATTAATCCCACAAGGGCACTAACTAAAATGAAAGGACCTCTTAACTTCATACGATCACTGATTATGGATATAGTAAGCACCGAAATAGAAGAAACAGCATAAACAGGAATAGTTAAATATTGAGTCTTCAATTTATCAAATCCAAGACCACTAGATAAGATAGTTGGAAGGAAATTAGAGAAACCATATAAAATCATATCACCACAAAATTGAATAATCATACTATAATAGGTTCTTATATCCAAAACTGCAATCCTAACATCTTTCCAGTTGAATTGAGAAGCACCAGTGAGTAACTCTCTTTGCTTTTTTCTATGAAGAATAATTTCCCTTTCTTCTTCAGTGAAGAATTTAGCAGTAGCAGGATCGTCTGGGAGAAAGAACGCTAGCAAAGGAGTACAAGCAAGAGTTATGATTCCTTCTAATAAGAAAATAAATCTGTAACCTTCTAATGCGGAAGTTTTAACTTGAACGAACCCATAACTGATTAAACCACCTACTGCTCCAGATAACGCAGCACAAGATAGTAAAATGGCCATTCTTAGTCCAATCTCTTCTTTCGTATAGCATGCAATCCCTGTTATATAGACAGCAAGCAGCGGCCAAAAGAAGGATTCTAAAGCCCCCAAGATCAACCGCAGAAGTATTAACAGCCAATAAGATGAAACAAAGGTCATTCCAATACACGTAAGACTCCAGCCAGCAACTGCCACAGTCAATAATCTTGATGGCCGTAATTTCTTCAAAAGCATGGTTCCGGGTATTTCAAATATAATATATGTCACATAAAATATCGAGATCGACAATGAAAATTGTGAATCAGTAATATTGATAGATTCCACCAATCCAGCTGGCCCACTATTACCAATATTTGATCTATCAAGTGCTGCAAAGAAATAGAATAAGCCTAAGATAGGTAGAACATATAAATCCAATTTTCTAACTGCACTTTTCTCGACTTCTGGATCTACATAAAAGTTATGTAGTTCCTGAAGGACTTCATCAACGTCTGTAACATCTGATTGCTGTTCTACTTTGACTTCTGATTTTGTCTTTTCCTGTTGCCCTTGGGTTGGATCTCTAGTTGTCATTTGTCCTGGTTTGATAAATTGATGTCAACAACCGAATCTTCAATTCTTATACAATTAACTAGGGGATTTCACGTCCAATAATGACTAACCTTGTAAGTCACCCTGAACACTTCGTCAGCTGGAGAAATACATCTTCTTATATACATTAGCTTTATCAACCATTCCGCTTTTGCAAAAAACTATTGAATGCTACACGAACAGCTCTACTCCTCTTATCTTTGACGTTTATCTCCCTGCACCACGTCGGATGATTAGCACAAAAATACCGAAGTGAATTTTTTCACTAAATCCTTCCAGTTTTTTTTTTTTTTTTTTTTTTATCTTTGCTTATGTTTTTCCGGCTGGTATACTCGATCTCCTATATCTATTGGCTTCTATTAGGAGTACGGCCCACCTCAGCAGACCGTCATTGCCTTTTTGGTATATACTACGATATCTCTTGTAATGGTTTGAAGATGAGAAGTGGAGCACGGCTAATCGCGCGACAAATGCCGATCTGCCAAAACCAGGGGAAATACGCTAAAAATTATCAGATTAGGAAAACGGAATGGACCAACCAACTCCAGCTATCTGTGACCCAAGGCCACATCCATAATCCTTAGCCTCTAAGTCCTTAGATAGTAGGCCATGATTGTTTCATAAGACCCTTGTGGAATTCCAGAACTTTTCAAGGCTGAAAAGCAAAAAAAAAGAACCTTGCTGCTCCTTTATACATTGCTGCAAAAAGTTAATTTTTCCTATTTTTACTATCAGGGATACCAAAAATACTAAGAAGAAATTAATTATTAGATTTCTAGACATATACACATAAATAAAATTAAACTATAAGGTGAATAATCCAGTTCTTTTTTTACCAAATGGATACAGAACTAAAGCAGCTGCGAAAACACCCACCGTTATTCCGATTGATACTTCCACCATTGAAGCACCAAAACTTAAAGATGTAATTTGACTTTCTTGATGATGGCCTGAAGAAGTAGAGTTGGTTATTTCGTTTGCAGTATTGACTCCAGACAACAATGTGCTTTGACTAGCTATCCCCGAAGGAACCTGGAGGAATATTCCTGGTAGCATCACACTTACAGCCATTCCTTTTCCTATTCTGGAGTACATATTACCCAAGATACCAATCACAAATGATCCTATGGCTGCAGAAAATTCAGTTACATCATTAAAATGTTTACCGGCAAAATAGTTTACAAGGTATCCAATACAGGAGATGAAAACCATGGCTGGGAGTTGAGTGAATCTTGCTTGATTTATAAGTCCTAAACAAACAGAGAAAAGTGGAATAAATAAAATTCTCCATTTATCATCAATATTATGTCCAGGGCTGCACTTCGCCTGATTAGTGCCGTCTTTATCAACCCAACCATATAAAGCAGATCCCAATGTAATACCAAATCCCAAAAATAAAGAATAAATAATAGCATAGAACATTCTTACTGAACCCGCAACCAAGTTTCTTGATTGCAATTCTAAAGATCCACAAAGAATAATATAACCCGGCAATATTAATGCTAAGGATCCCTGAGCAATTGCACCAAAACAGAAAAGTTCACCTCCTCTAATGGAACCAATAGCTCGTGCCACAAATGAAACAACAATTGAAGCACTAACTTCAAACACTGACGAATAAAGATTAGAGATTGAAGATATAATATACTGGAGATATCCAATGCAAAGTCCCAAACCAAAGGAAATTGGAACATCCATCCAATTACCGCTAAATGCAAAGGGTGATACGGATGCTGATCCTAACCCGTATAAAAATACACAGATCCAGGGATTGAATCTGTTTTTTCTTCTTAATAATTCTTCCAAGTCACCAGCAGCTTGTTCAACACTAACAAGATCATGAATAACCCTTTTGTAAATGGCATGAGTATCTGCAAGTTTGGATAAATTAACCCCCTGATTACATTTGACTAAATGTATTTCTGAAGTTCTAGTTGATGCATCCGAAAAGGCAACAATCATACAACCGGGAAAATAGATAAACTGACCATCTATTTCTAAAACTTTACTAGTCATTACCATATATTCCTCTAAACGATGAGTTGGTGCCCCATATTTCATTAATGCTTTACACATTCTTAAAATAAATCTTTGTCTTTGAAGGATATCAGCAATATGAACCGTGATACGCAATTGTCTGGCTTGTTCTTTTTTACGGGATTTGATCTTGGAAGATATCTTTGGAAGCTTTTTCTTTGGCGGTAATTTTGGTTTGGCATTCAAAAATGAAGGTAATCCTTCCTGCGTAGGTTCTTTTTCTAACTCGGCACTTGAAGTCGATTCTCTATTAGTATTGGGTGAAAAAGAAGTATCTGATATATTACTATTAAATGTAGTATTCAATTTCGTAATATCGACTGGACTAGTTGGGCTTGTAGGTCCAAGAGTACTCAAGTTGTCGTTGATCGATGTTCTACTACTTTCCGCCGGCAGTTTATCCATTAAAGGTCGACTTTGCTGTTGAGGAAATGCTTGTCCTTGAGTTTGGTATAGCTTTAAAATTGAAGATAAGACACCAGCTTTAAACTGAGGTAACTTTGTTTCTTCATCCGAATCATCTAAATTTTGAAGGTTCATATTTCTTACATTATTATCAAATGAGTTATTTTTCGAAGAAACTGAATCATTTTGGTTTTGGTCAGAGTTATTGTCCTTTTCAATGAAAAACGAAGTGGAATTAGCCAGTGCTGGCAGGGTTGGCAGAATTGGCAGCACCGGTAAACTATGATCATTGAGGTAGTCTAAGTTCTTTGGGTTTTTGAAGAAATCTGCAGCTTCTGGTATATGACTTAAAATCATGCTTTGAGCTTCTTTATTGTAAGAAGAAAAATCCAATTTTTTCATTTCAATACTATCGGGGCTATCCATGGCACCACCTACTACTTGTTCTTCATCTAGAGGTTTCGCCCTTGAATTTCTATTACTTGCACCCGGCGTGAGACCACCGCTTGTACCAGTACTATAGTTTAAAACTTTCCCAATAAAACCATCTGAATGAGCAGAGTTACGATCATGCTTATCGTAAATATCATCAATTTTACTGGGCTCTGCCAAACTTAATTTTTTCCAAATTTTCTTAAGATGGCCATCTATGGATTCTGGTTTATCAAATGAAGATTGGGAATCAGTGACTGAAGCCTGGCTGCTTTTTATTTCGTCATTTGCAAATGGATTATTCTTCTCCTGGATATTTTTATGGAAGTTAAAAAATCGACTGCCTATGGATTGCCTCAAGGACAGTCTGGTACTTTTAGAAGAATTTGATTCTACATTCGAAATAGAGCGTTCAGTTGGTGGTTTGAAATTTGATAGTTGGCTATCAGTCAGTTGGGATAGCCTTACTGGGTCATCGTCTTCATTTTGATCAGACTCGTCAGAGCTATCGGTGTCAAAGGCTTGAGGACCTTGACGATGGTGAGTGGGTTCATCAAAGTCACTTTCATCAGAAAAATCATCAGCAGGATCATTATCAAAGGCATCAAACAGACGATTCCTGACATCAGCTTCGCAAGCGTCAAATCTGAAAGTTGGTAGAGAATAGTCATTACTTAAATCGATACTGTCTCTTACTTCGCCTAAAGTACCCGACGAAAGCTTTCGAGGAAGTTCCAGTATTGCGGCCGCTTTGATTGAAGATTTTGAATCCGAACGTGCTAGTGATTTATTTGATGGCTTTCTAATCAAGTTTTTCCCAACTTTGGTAATGGGATGAGGTGAAGAGTCCTTAGCATTTTGCTGTCTAACATATGATAAATCTATCTTGGGTAAATTAATGTTTGTTCTGTGATTGACACTGGATGCATCATCATCGTCATCAGATGAACCACCACTTTTTATAGAAGACATTTTCCCAACTATCTCTCACGTACCAGATGTAGTCTGTCTGGAAGCAAAAAGAGTGGTGATGATGCTTTGATTTTTCAACACGGTTTTTCTTCCCTGGGAGTAAAAGAAATGAGTCAAACAAAGAACAACAGCAAAGAATGGAATCAGAAAACGTATCAATACAAATGTCACGGAATCGTTAGTAAAATAGTCAAACTAAATAGGTCTAAAAAAGAAAACGAAAAATAAAAATTAGCTAAAGTACATTATTATCTTTAGAAAGATGCGTAAATAATTTGCAGTTTCATAAATAAGCCGCCAGTTTGCTTTTTTTCCCTTTATCTTAAGCTATTTGTATTCCTGCCGATATTGCAACACTTATCGCTTACAGTTTGGGGCATAGTTAAGCTTCAATTTAAGCTTGCAAAAAAACTCATTTTTTTTTTTTAGCGTAGAGGAAAAGTGCTGCATTTCCTTTTTTCCATTTTTTTTTTTTTGGCAAAGACAGCAAGGCAGCAAAGAAGCAAATGAAATTGAATTTAAGTTTCATAATAGTGTCCTTGCTTCAACGATCCACAAGCTAATCTGTATAGATTGGGCAGCATGGATCTCTGATAGAATTTTGTACTCCCAATTAGTGTCAATTCGTGTTGACAAGTAATAAGCTCGTCCAGACGACGAGGGAATGAAAATAGGCTCAGTACAGATATATCTAGGGACTTACACGTTTCACTGCCAACAATAGGAAAGGTAACAAGGGCTTGCAAAATTCTATTTTTGATAATTGATCCGAATCAGGGCTAACTTACAAGTCTTATCTTTGATATTTGTACTATTCTTCACGCTGACTATTTATTCTAGAATTAGTCTTACAAAAATTTCATTATAAAGTAGACTGTCTTTTATTTTTTTTGTTTTTCGATTTGAAATTCCTAATACTCTATTGTTGCCTATTGTCACGTAATGAGCAGACAAGGCAAAGACAAAGTTTTAACTCGAGATATGTAGCCTAAAATTGTATTTCTTAGTTGTCCAGTTCTGGAACCGGTCGTAGTGGTACAGAATACTTTCCAACTTACAACATTGAGGTTCCTTGCATGAAAAAACCTGAGTAAGTATCAATTATTTGCAACCTAAATTTCTCTATATACACTAAACTACACACTTTCTTCCCATTGGACTCCACACCAGTCTTCAATGTAGCCAACGTGATTTTCATCGAAATTTTCTTCGGGTATGTAATCTTCGATATCAGTACAAACAATGATGGTCCCCCATGACATACCATTCAAGATATCATTGATCGCTATGTTATTGGAATCTTCAAGTTGTTCTAAATTCATAATAGTTTGTGGCATTAATTGTAATTCGAATTGTCTCTTGGATGATGGATTGTATCCAGGATTAGGAACATTAAAGTCTTTACCTTCTTCTATGATGAATTTTTTGGCAACTTCGTCTTTACCATTATAAAGTAATGGTTTACCTCCCAAGTCGTATCGAAGAATTTGCGAAGGATTGTGTTTGACAACGTTTGTAAAATTTTCAAAGTACTTATCATCCAACATATTAGAAATTTTTTTGGCCTGTGGATTCAAAGTGGCCGAAGACGAAGAAGATACTGAAGATGAACGACCTTTTTTATCCGAACTTGAACCTTCATCCATTTCCATTTCTTCAACTAAATGTTTATATTTTTCTAATTCTGGTTCCAAAGTGACTTTTTTAAACTTCTCTTGATCAACGTAGATAAAATACCCTTGATAAGATGGTAAAGTTATTGGGTCTTTACTTTTAATCTTGCTCACTTTATTATCTGCCTTGAGGGCACTTGCTTGTGCATAAGTTTTTTTATCATTTGTCTTCTTATCTTCTTTTTTACTTTCTTCATCATTTGATTTTGCAGGAGCAGTAAAGGGACTACTTTTATTTTCAAATGGATTGGACGAAGAAGATCCAAATGGATTACTACCGAAGGGATTACCACTGCCTGAATTCGAATTATTGAACAAGTCTTTTGTCAATTCAATATTTAATTTTTTTTGATTGTCAATCTTTAATTTTTCATCAAGTTGCTTTCGAACTTCTTCCTCTTGTTCAGCTTTTATTTGAGCAATTTTTTTAGGATCCTTATTAATTCCTCTTATACATTTAACAGAGCCTTTCTTCTTAGAACACTGTCCAGTATTTTTACAGGCAAATATGTAAATGACTCGATCGTACAATTTCCCGTCAATTGGAGCAAATGCTTGCATTAAAAGAGCCATTTTCTTATCACAATTGTCGCAAGTTAAACTAGCTGGATCGGGCTGAGAGTCTGGATGCAACCAGATTGGTTTAGATCCAATGAATGTATCTTCAATGGTCGGTTGACTTTCTTCATCGTCTTCATCGCTTTCTATAACGTCGTCTACGAAACCCAAGTAGACATCAGTTTTTTCATTTTCATCAAACAAATCTTCTTCATCCGAAGAGTATTCATCATGTGAGGATGACATTCTGACTTTGGCTAATTGACAAATCTTCTGCTTGTATGAAATTTTTTATTCTCAAGTTTTTTTTTTTTTTTTTTTTTTCAGTTTTACACTCATCACAACTTCCTAAATATATACATGTACGGGTTTTTATTTTGCTATATACAATTTATGAAGACAATTTATACAAGTTTGTTAGAACGTCCTCCAGTTCTACAAATACCTTTGATGTTTTACTTCTTCGAATACTTCAATCTTATCACCCTCTTCAAACTTATCCCACCTTTCGAAGGCTAAACCACACTCAGTACCCTTTTTGGCCTCATTTATATCATCTTTAGCATGTTTCAATGATGAAAGAGTACCAGTATAAATAACTTCGTCATTTCTAATAACTCTTATATTTGAAGATCTCTTAAGATTACCATTGTTAACTTTACAGCCGGCAATTTTAGATTTACTCTTGTTCTTACCCATAATAACGAATACACCTTTTATATCAATCTCTGCAACTGTCTTTATTTCAATATGGGGTTTCAATTTTGATGTAAGCTCTTCAGTTATTTCTTCGATCAATCTATAAATAATGTTATGTTCAGCAATTGAAACTCCTAACCTTTCAGCTTTGAAGCTTATCTGTTTTGGAGTTTTAATATTGAAGCAAACGATTTTTGCATCCAAGGCCTTAGCAGTGTCTATATCTGAATCAGTTGGTAATCCAGCACCATGCGAAATAACCAATGCCTTAACTTCATCATTTCCTAGACCATCAACACTTTCTTTGATAGCTTCAGCAGAACCAAAGACATCGGATTTAATAATATATTTAACTTGAGTACATTTTGTTTCCGTACTTTCTGTTGGTAATTCTTCGACATTGATACCTGCTAATTTCAACTCATTCAATTTCTCTTGTCTTTGTAATTCCTTGATTTCTTCTTGTCTCTTGGCGTTGATTATTTCAATATCTTGCCCAGCTTGTATTTGTTTTTCACGAGTAATTCTATTTTCAATCACTTTTTTAGCAACCTTTTCGTTCTTAGCCTCCAATATTTGATCACCAGCTTCTGGTAAGTCTTTCCATCCCCAGATTCTGACAGGAGTCGACGGACCAGCTGTTTTCACCATTTTACCATTCTCGTCCTTCATACCCCTAACTTTACAATATGTTTTACCAGCAACCAAAAAGCTACCAACTTTTATAGTACCTCTACGAACTAAAATGGTTGATATGTTTCCCATACCTTTCTCAACTTGAGATTCGATAACCCAACCTTCAGCAGGTATTCCTTGAGGCTCGGCCTGAAATTCACTTAACTCACTTAAAGTGATCACAGCTTCTTCCAATTTATCCATATTCATACCAGTTTTACCTGATACCCTCACGGTTTGAGTTTCACCACCATAGTCTTCAATATCGATTTCATAACGAGCGAGATCACTCAAGACCTTGTCAACATTAACACCTTGTTTATCACACTTATTAATGGCCACAATAATTGGGACTCCTGATTTTTTGGCATGCTTGATTGCCTCAAGAGTTTGAGGCATAACTGAATCATCGGCTGCGACCACTAAAATGACAATGTCGGTAATAATTGCTCCTCTTTCTCTCATTTTCAAAAATGCAGCATGTCCTGGTGTATCCAAGAAAGTAATGTTCTTCTTCGATATTGGTGTGGTGACTGAAAAAGCACCAATATGCTGAGTGATACCTCCATGTTCTTGATTCACAATGGAAGATTTCCTCAAATAGTCTAAAATGGTAGTTTTACCATGATCCACATGCCCCATGATAGTTACCACTGGAGGCCTTGGTTTCAATTTCGATGAATCTTCAGGTGCTGGGAATAAATCAAGACCGGCGTCATCATTCATTGTGATTTCAAAACCGAATTCATCCGCAATTAAAGATGCATTTTCTTTATCAAGAATATAATTGTGGGTCATTCCTTCAAACCCCAAAGACTCTAGTTTCTTTATGAATTCATTCAAGGGGATTCTTAGGATAGAAGCAAGATTAGAAACTGTTATGAATGTTGGAATTTGAATTTGAATTTTTTCAAGTCTTACCTTCTTGTCTTTTCTATGATTAATTGGAGGTTTGAAAGATTTAGTATTGCTTTTAGTTGAATGATCAGGTCTATTATTTGTGAAAGGACGAGATTCTGCGTTTTGGCTCGTTCTGGATTTTGCTATGTTATTCGAGGAGGGTCGAGATTCTGCATTTTTATTCGATCTAGGGTTTTGTAATGTAGCCTTGTTTTTATTCGACCCGTTCTTATCCTGGGTCTGTTGTTGTTGTTGTCGTCTGTCATGAAAAGGTCTTTTTCCTGGGCTATTGGATTCTGGTTTAGCAAATTGTTGAGCGAAACGATTGTTTTGCATCTTCGAAGACAGCTGTGCATTCTGAGCCACGGGAGTCAGAGGTTTAGCTTTTTGCTGAGTAGGGACTTCCTTCTTGAATTTAGAAATACCACCACCTACTCTGGGTAAATTTTTCAAAAAATCACTATATGCTCTTTTAGTACAATGTAAGTTGCCCGGGTTGAAAGTACATCCTTTATAAAGACTCTGGCAGTACAGAGGAATGCACCTGGAGCTCCTTCCTATCATTGTTAACTGATTATGAAATACCCAAGCTTGGAAAGCGAATCTATTGGGCACTAAGTACAGTAAAATTTTTTTTTGATCAAAATGTAACTTTTTTGTGCGCAGCCAATTTTTTTGGTGCAAAAGTTGGAGTAAGTAAAAGGTAATGAAGTTATAATGCTAAAAATTTGAAATTATAGATAAATACATAAAGACATATATATATATACATATCTATATAAACGTGATATGAATGAAAATAAAGAGAAAGCAAAAAAATTGAAAAGGACTTGACGGACGTGAATGATGAAAAAAGCTTATTTTTATTTTAAATTTGAATCATTAGAATAAATTTGAGTAGATCATTATTTTAATTAGAATAACTATAATCCCCATTTGATGTAACCATTCCTCGTCTTTTACTATCATTCAAACGAAGAACCAACGAGTCGATATCTCTGAAGTTACGGTCATCACAAGCAAAATTACGGTGTCTATTGGAAACAATATGGTCATCAAAATGATCATATTTGATACGACAATTTTCACAGTAACCCGGATTTAAATCACGATCTTGATTATGATGATGAGATCTGGAACTTTCTGGTTTTTGTTTTTGTTTTTTGACAAAGATACGTCTCTTCAAATTATTGATATTTTTAGAAGGGACGGCAGATACCATTGGACCTAATCCATTACCTTGCTGTTGAGCAGCTGCATTACTATTAAGAGTAGAATCCATAGAGCATTGGACTGCATTAGATGCACCATTATAACCGGATGCAGCAACTTCATAATACTTTGAATTTGAATTCAGATTTGAATTGTAGTTTGAATGCTGAAATGGTTGAACACATGACGAATTACGAATTAAGGGAGCAGGAGGAGCTTTGAAATCATATTTGGAGGTTGAAATAGTATCGTGAGCTTTAGTTTCTTCATTGAATACATCTGAATCTTTAGGTTTTTGATAATCATCTTTATCCTCAATTCTGTCAGTACTAGTACTGGTACCCGTAAAACCAGACGAATCAAGTTGAATACCTTCTTTTGCATGATTCATTATATCGGTGGTAACTTTTTTCAATAAATCACGGTACTCTTTAGTGGCACTAAATTTCTGTAACCTACGTAATTTTTTACGGTCAGAATTTTCTGAAGGATCAGGAATAAAGGGACATTTACCATCCAAAGTATTTTGAATCATAGGATAACTATCATTTGACCATTCTCTAATTGCAATAGGTCTAACATTTTGAGATAAATCGTAAACGTACAAATAATTCTTATCAAGATAATGAAGATCATCTCTTCTTGCATTTGGATCACGATCAGTAGAACCAAAAACTTTTTCTTCGTGTAATAAATTTGATAAATTACCCTTTGAATTTGAAATTGGAGAATCATTAGCACCTAAATTTTTCAAAAAACGGAATACTTTATCATAATCCCATACTTTAATTTTATGATGAACTGCTTTTGCAAAAACGTCTGCACTTGGATATTCAAATTTAGGATTAAAAGGCCGTCTACTAATAATGATACGAACTTCTATATCGAAAAATTCACTTATTGTACAACCAACTGTTTTCAAAGCTTTAGAAGCTCTTTTCATTTCCGAATATTGAGTTGGATTAGTAGAATCGAACCCTTGTTTATCAAAATAGATGATAGATTCTTTCATGATTTTGCGCCATGATATTTGCCAATTGCGTAATTCTTCACCCACCAATCTAGTAGATTTAGTATTGGAAGTTGATTTTTCTTGATGATGTTGATTCTGAGAAACAGAATTAGAAGTTTGATTGACATTTTGATTATGCTGAAGTCGAATTTGATATCTATTATTATTATTATTATTATTATTATTATTATTATTATGAGTATGATTATGATTGAAGTTATGATTATGAAGATTATTATTAGGCTGTGGCAAGCTTGGTTTATTCAAAGCAATAGACGAAGCTTGAGTATGATCAATTTTATTCAATTTTGTTTTTTTAAACGTTGGAGAGGGTATATTCCCACTAGTTTCTTTTAACGGAAGTCGATTATTCGACGATGACACACCATTTGATGGTTGTCCAACGGATTCCTGGAGACCCAGTCTCTTCTTACTAATCATTGAATCCATTGGAATGAGTATTGCATGCTATGAAAATGATTTATCAAATTACTTGAATAAAAACAACAACAAATCCAGCGGTAATCTATAAACGAAAAAGTCTTTGCAATACCAACAAGGAGCTATTTCGCAACTGGAATAGAGTTAAGTCAACGAACCAGGCCAGACGTTACGGACACTCTGAAGTATATATGAAATCAGAAGGCTATTTGAAGTCAAAATCGTGCTGGTTGATAGTATCTTTCAAAAAAATTTTCTTCCAGTAAAGCGTAGTAGATTTACCAATACGCGTTTTGTTTATATGAAGAAACGATTTGCCAGGGCGCGCGCACGTGACCAGAACACCCATGCACCAAAGAAAAGAAGGTCCTGGGAGTAACACTATCAGAAAAGACTAGCAGATAACCCAGGGAGTATATACTGGTTATAGAGAGCAAAGCATGCTTCAACTGAGACACATATCCAAGGTACTTTCGCAAGGGTTGGGCAGCAGCAACTCCAGGACGTCGCCGCTCTCGATATCGCTTCTTTCGAGCAACGGATTACCATTAAGTACGGTGAGAGTACCGAATCAAGAGAAAGAACATTTAACTAATGACAACTTGAAGATATACTCATTATTGGCACTTAACCAGTTGCGCCAGCAGAACGACGACGAGTGGGGGTTATTGGAGCTAGACGAGAACTTGAAGGTGGTGATTTCGAAATTGGAATTGAAAAATTACATAAATAAAGAACAAATTGAAGATAAAAGGGAAGAGGGATTATACGTTGTTATATTTTACGATAGCATGTTCTCAGATGCCGAAGCCAAATTAAGATTGGATAATTTATGTAGTGCGTTGAGTCAGGGATTAGAAGGGTATCGAGGGTGAACTACAATGGGTAAATCATTTATATCGGTATTAAAAGTATGAGAAATAAAAGAATACCAAAAGAATAAAGAGATCAATTTGTAGTAATACTAAATAATAATAATAAAAGTAGTGGTAGTAATATAAAGATAAAGATCAAAAGAACAGAAATTAGTGATAACTATGTATATGACGTTAAAGCAAACCAAAGATAAAAAAGATAGCAAAACAAAAAGAAGGTATCTGTAAATGAAAATGAAAAGACGTTAAAATAAAGAAGGGAAAAATCATAAACTTGTGCTAGTAATGAGTCTTAGGACTCACCGATGACGAATAAGATAATAACAAACCAGAGAGAGACAAAAAACCAAAAAAAAACAAAAAAAAATTAAAAGGATAAATGCACATTTCTATATTATTTTGTAACAACCATGTCATCAGCTTCTTCTTCTTCTTCTTCGTCATCGTCATCATCTTCGATATCGTCCATTAAGCTTTCTTCATCGTAGCTTTCTTCTTCTTCACTATCGTACCAAAAGTCTTCGTCGACTGGTTCTTGTTCCAAATCTTTATTAGCAGAACCACCATTGCCATAAGCATGCAACTCCAGTTCTGGCATCACGAAATCCTCTGGAATGTCGGTTTTGGACCGTTCAACTTCTTGTAAAACCTTCTTTTTATAAGCTTCTGGGTTCTTACGTAATTCCACCGAAGCATCGATATTGGCCGGCGAAGAAACATTGGGGTCTTCCAAAAGACTAATGATTGAAATCAAAACACTCTCCACGGTTTGCGCAGGAGACCAAGTCTCTGAATCTGGTTCATCCGAAGTTGGGTCTCCACCCTGGTGTAAAATGGAAATACATAAACGACCATCTCGGTAAACGTTTGGGTGGTAAATTGCCGGGGTGAAACGGAAGGTGGGTGGAACAAAGGGGAAATCCGATGGGAATCTCATTTGACCTTTGAAATAACCCCCATGATACATCGAGTCTTTATTCAATACCATAATCCCAATATTCCAAAGGAAAATGTTATCATCATCAAGTTCGATATGGAACGATGGAATCCCCTTTTTGGGATCGGTCAAGTCTTTAAATTGTCGTGACAAAATGGCAGCAGCGGTCTTGGAACTCATCATGAACTACTTTCAAATAACTTGTATTATATTCCAGTCTTAGAAATGTATTTGTATTTCCAATCTTTTGTATGATGTTAATTTTTTTTTTCTTCGTTCTTTTTGGGGTGTACTCTATTTGTATTTGTCAGGTCTTCTGATCAATGAGGAAAGTACAGAGTGCAAACAGCAAAGCTTGGTTACAGTGACAGACCAAGAAACAACGGAAAGGTATAGCTCAACAAAACGGTATATGTTGTTAGTTGAAGCTATTAGAAGAAAACACTAATAAAAAGAAAATGAAATGAAGAGGTTACCGATTAGTGAGTAAAGCTTTTCTTTTTCTCACTGCTTTTTTGGCATGAAATTGTGCGGTGAATCAGAATTCCAAATAAAGCTTGATAAGCATACAATAGATATATATATAATAGATATATATATATAATAGATGATATATATATAATAGATGATATATATATGATAGATGATATATATATATATAATACAAGTGTATGGTGTATGGTGTATGTATGTAGGTATGGACAGAGCAACTTATAGACGAAGGGTTGAACAATTTAACAACAAGATTTAAATACCCTAACAAAATACAAAGAATATCTATTATAAGCTAATTTACCTTTGAATACGGTTAAATTATTTCGTCATTTAGTAGTGCCTAATTGTTCAAAATAGCAAAATCTGACGAATGAAGCTGGTAAGGAGACAGAGACTGGAGCGGAGGGGGAGCATCAAAGGTAGGCGAGAGGTACGGGTGTTGCCTTTGGTGTCCCCTTTGGCCAAAAAAAAACAGCCAAAACCCCCGGAGATCACCATGAGGTGGTAAATTGATCGATAACTTCAATCAATTGGAGCCGCTAGTATTAGACATGGATATCGAAGAGCAGTTAGAAAGAGCCGAGCAATCGCCTGACCCATCGCTTGTTGGGTCGTCCATTAGGTCCGCCGACGATTCGGCGCACAATAACTACATTCATCCCAGTAAAACCAAACCCAAGAAGAAGAAGAGTGCAAGTAAGAAGAAGTTGATGAATAGTTCAATTGGGAGTTCTTTGGATGATTTGATCAGCGAGGGGGCGTTGTTGGGGTCCGAAGAGGACTTCACCAAGTTCTTGGATGATGACGGTAACGTGAAGGACGATGCTAGGTACGTCAAGGAGAAGGAACAAGCTGAAGCAGAAAAGTCTTCTCCTTTGAAGGCGGTGATCAATTCAAACGATTTCCAAGGGAAGGACGACGAGGAGGTGAAAGAGGAAGCAAAAGATGAAAAGGAGGTGAAAGAGGAAGCAAAAGATGAAAAGGAGGTGAAAGAGGAAGCAAAAGATGAAAAGGAGGTTAATGAGGAAGCAAAAGATGAAAAGGAGGTAAAAGAGGAAGCAAAAGATGAAAAGGAGGTTAAAGAGGAAGCAAAAGATGAAAAGGAAGTCAAAGAGGAAGCAAAAGATGAAGAAAAAGAGGTAAAACAAGGTAATAGCTTTTATCAACAAGAAGACTACTCCACGCCCAACTTATCTGAATACCAACTTGATAATCAAATCAGTAACCATCAAGAACTATTAGATAATGTCAAGTCTCACGACCACCACCGGTTGCCAACTTCCAATGATCGGGAAATTTCAAAATCAAATGAGGTTTTCAAAAGGTCTCCCGAGCCTGCTCATGTTGCACCTTTGCATACCGAACAAAGAAGACCTTCTTCTAGATCAAGATCAAGAGGCCCTAGATCGTCGTCTCTCATTGATAAATCCTCTGATCGTTCAAGATCTTCAACCAGAAATCCTCATTTGGCTCGTGGGGACTCTTATAAAAATACTCATGACATTGAACCTTCTACTTATGAATTGCCGGCTGATTTGGAAGTTCCAAATGAAGAAGTCGAACAAGATGAAGATAGAAGAACTAGACAATCTAAACCAACAATGGGGGAGTCAATTGCTGCCGCTGAAGCTGCAAAAGCTTCGTCTGATTCTCAAGATTTCCATTCGGATGTCTCGTCAACTAGAGATCCTTCCTTAGTTACCACTGGTGATTATACGAATTTCAATGCTGATAGACCGGATGTCAATATAAATTCTTCAAATAATTTATATTCAACTAGATCGGAAAGTTCAACTAATTATTTACGTTCAATCTCAAGATCAAAATCAAGACAACCAAAACAATTAGAAAAAAACGATTTGGTTAACCAACACAATATCATTCATGAAAAAAATGATGCTGATTCAACCAATTTGGCTCAAGAAGGGGCTTTGATTTCAGAAGACCCTTATGAAAGAATTACCGGATTAGATAACATGGTTGAAAAAGTGGTTAACGATGGTCAAAATACCGTTGATTCAAAAGATTTGCAAAACTCTGAAAAAAATGATAATTCGAAAGAAGAAAAAAACAAGAAAGAAGTTGACGTTTCAAAAGAGTTAACCGGTACCGCTATCGAATCCAAAGATACAAAAAATAATGATGATCCTGTAGCTACAGAACCATCGGAAAAATCAGTTGGAAATAAAACTGAAAGCTTAGATGCCACTGATGACACTAATGCTAAAAATTTACCAATGGATCAAAATGATGTTCCACTTGCTGCCAAGAATTCTCTTGCTGGTGAAGCAGCTGAAGCAGTTTCTTCAACTGCTATAGTAAATGATGAATCTGACAACAAAGTTGATGAATCTGACACTAAAAAAGTTGATGAATCTGAGGAACTCAAAGATGAACCGGAATTTAAAGAGACGGAAGAGAATGCACAATCCAAAGAGGTTGATGCAGAAAAAGTAAGTGATGTTCCTGCAGAAACAAAGGTTGAAGAAACTGAAAAGCAGATACTCGATGAAGAAGCACCAAGTTTGTCTACAAAAGATATCAAATCTGAAAGTACCCCAGAAGAATCAAAAGAGATTAAAGATCCAGAAAAAGTGGAAGATGATGTCAATGTGGATTCTGCTCCAGGCGATCAAAAGGAGACTGATCCGGCCATTTCCAACTCCCAAACTGTTACTGCCGACGAAATTAAAGTCAACGATAAAACCGAAGGCGTGGCTGATCAAGTTGCTGCTGCCGACATTGAACCATCAGAGGTATCTAGTAAAGAACCTGAAGTTACAAAAGATGAAACTGAAGCAACCGTAGGTGAAGGAAAGAAGGCCAATGTTGATGCTCATACCGAAGCTAATGATGACGGAAAGGAGTCCGAAGCTAAGGATATTGAAGCTAAAGATATTGAAGCTAAAGATATTGAAGCTAAGGATACCGAATCTAAGGATATTGAAGCTAAAGATACCGAATCTAAGGATACCGAATCTAAGGATACCGAATCTAAGGATACCGAATCTAAGGATACCGAATCTAAGGATACCGAATCTAAGGATACCGAATCTAAGGATACCGAATCTAAGGATACCGAATCTAAGGATACCGAATCTAAGGATACCGAATCTAAGGATACCGAATATAAGGATACCGAATCTAAGGATACCGAATCTAAGGATACCAAATCTAAGGATATTGAATCCAAGGATATCGAAACAAAAGATGAATCAAAAGAAGAAAAAGATGAGACCAAGGATGAAACCAAGGAGATCGCAGCAGAAGCTAAGCCCGAAACCAAAGCCGCCGATGATGACCTAGACTTTGACGTTTCTCCAGAAGAAATCCGCAAACATTTAGAAAGCCAGCCAGTCTACATCTTCACCTCTTTCGCCGGTGGAATGCAAATAATCCCAAGAACCAACCGCTTGGCCACCATTCTCCAAGCAAACAGCGTCAAATTCGAATACCGTGATTTGGGTACCGACGAATCAGCCAAAAAAATCTGGAAAAGAAGTGCCAATGGCAGAACCTTGCCTGGTGTGGTTAGAGGAGATGATCTCATTGGTAATTGGGAAGAAATCGATGAAGCCAATGAAGAATATAAGTTGAGAGAATTACTCTACGAGACTTTGTAAGTCCGTCCTGCAATTCCAGCTTCCTGCTCTACTATTTATTTATAGCTCTTTACTTATTTATTAAGACTATGGTTCTGATAGTCTGCTAACATTAATAAATATATTTAGTTAGACTCGTATAGTTATGTACAGGAAACATATAACGTTAAAAAAAAAAAAAAAAAAAAAACGGAATGAAAAATGCGAAATACTCAACAATACTGTGTCCTTCTTTAGTAATTTAGTATGATCCACGTAATTTTTGAAAAATTATTAGATTTAACCTCTTTTAATTCTTCGGTTTCATTCACATCAACCAATTCCCCTAACTATTCTTGATCGTTTTGAGAGCTTTCACGCTTTACTGATTTGCTTTTAAACTTTTAAACCAACTTACGAAGGTGAACATTCTTTTATAGAATATTTTGATTTAGTAATACTAATTTCGATACCCTTCTTCCTGCTGCTTTTATCAGAACTTTCCTAGTAAAAGCATTGCCATTTTGTTATTACTGCTGTTGTTACACGTCAGTTCTTTGTACTGCCTTTTTTTTCCAAGTTTCCCGCTATGGCCACTCCAGCTGAAATTATTGCCGCCCGTGTCAACGGTACCTATTTAGGCGATTCGATTGATTCTTCTTCTGATTCTAACTCTAATTTTGAATTAAATGGGGTTAATGGATCTGATAATCAACCTTCTACTGGTTCTTCTGCTGCTAATCCTCCTTCCATTGCTGACGAATCGGCTTTTCCAACTTTGGGTGGTAAGAAATCTTCTAATGGTTCTTCTGCTTCTGCTCCTTCTTGGGGTCCTGGTATTAAAAATTCTGTTTCTAATAACGCTATGTCTGGTTCTGGCTTAAAAGCCGGATCGCCTGTTGCTGCTATTGGTATTAACAATGGTAAATTCAAGGCTTCTACCATTCAAGATGCTTTTTCATTAGACGCTGAAGATCAATTGAATGTTGCTAGACCAGAATTTATTAAAATCTTAACTAATGTTAAAGCTGAAACAAATACTAACATTGAATGTACTACTTCTCAACATACTAAAAAGAGAACTTTCTTGATTACCGGTAAGCCTGAACAAGTTAAACAAGCTAAAAGAATTGTTATCAAAAAATTAACTAAACCAATTTCTGTCGCTTTTACCATTCCTGCTGCCGTTAGATTTAGAATTATTGGTCAACAAGGCCGTACTATTAAGTCAATAATTCAAGAAAATGAAGTCAAAATTGATGTTGGTAATCCTCAAGATACTGAATCTAATAGTGACGACGATGATGATGCTTTTGCTCAAACCGTTAATGTTACTATTGAAGGGGATGTTGAAGGTTGTAAACATGCTAAGGCTCAAATCTTAGCCATTGTTAAAGAAGAAACAAAGAATTTATCCACTAGAGTCACTATCGATGATCTTGTCAAACCATTTGTTTCTAAAGCTATCTCTCCAGTCATTGCTAAATACCCTGATTTGGATATCTCAGCTCCAAGCTACAAATCTTCGTCATCAAAGATTGTTATTGTCGGTGATAGAGAAGAGGCTTTAGAAGCAAAAGATGAAATCAAGGATATTGTTTCTACTCTTTCTACTAAGATAGTTACTGAAGAAGTTCCAATTCCAAAAGTTAAGCACCAATTCTTACCTGTTGATTCTGTATTGGAAGAACACAATGTTTTGATTCAATTACCTCGTCATAGTGAATCTAGTGTTAAATTCATTGGTGAAAAGAAAAAATTGGCTTTTGCAAAAGAAAGTGCCAGAAAAACTACTTCTCAATATAATGTTGAAGTTTTAGATATGGCTAAAGCCCATAAAGGAAATTTACCTCATGTCAAATCTGTTGCTGCTTTATTAAGCAAGAATGGTTCTTTTGAAAAAATTTCTAACGAACATGATGTTAGTGTTAATGCACCATCTGTCAAATCCTTGAAAGATTCTTCAATTGCTTCAATTCCAATTGAAATTGTTGTTAAAGGTAATGATGTTGAAAAAACAAAAGCTACTAAAAAATCTATTGTCACCTTGGTTAACAAAATTACTCCAGAACAAACTAAGGTTATTTCTGATATCGATCAATTCTTGATCAACCAAATTCCAAAAACAATTGATGAAGTTGCCTTTGCCAATAACATTTCTTATGTTGTATTAGGTAAAAACATTACTCTTTTCTCAAACGAAGAATCTGAAGAAACTGATTTCGATTTTGTTGATACTACTCAATCATCTGAAGGTTTCAACAAAGTTGATGAAGCTCTCAACAAGTTGAGAGAATTAGCTGCTAATTTGGAATCTCTCACTTTATCCATTCCAAGTGATGAACAATCTAATATCTCTGGTCCAAGAAATACTACCTTGAATGCTGTATTATCATCTGTTGAACCAAACTCCGTGACAATTAAGTTGCATTCTAATGAATCCGGGGAATCAGCAGATGAAGTTTTCATTCACGGTATTAAATCGGAAGTTAATAAGATCAAGAAAGATATTGAATCCATTTTATCTGATGCCAAAGAATATAAAGATGGTTTCAAGACTACCTTTGAAGTTCCATCCTCTGTTTTATCTAGAATTATCGGTAAAGGTGGTAGTAATGTTCAATCTTTGAAGGAAAAATATGGTGTCAAAATTGATGTTACTGATGAAAATAAAGATGCTGGTAATGATAAATCAATTAAATCAGAAATCACCATCACTGGTGCTAAGAAGAATGCTGAAGAAGCTAAGTCCGATATTCTTTTTTCTTCTAAAAGATTTGCTGATGAATCTTTGGAAAGATTAAGAATCGAAAATCAATATCATAGAAGAATCATTGGTCCAAACTTTAGCTATATTAATAGATTGCAAGATAAGTATAATGTTAAAATCAGATTCCCTTCTGCTGATAATACTCCATCAACTTTTGCTGATGCTCCAAAATCAAAGGATGAAGTCACCATCAAAGGACCATCCAAAGGTGTTGCTAAAGCTGTTGAAGAATTAAAGGAATTGCATCAATTCGAAAAAGAAAACGGGTTCAAGCAAACCATTCAAGTTCCAACTAAGGCCGTTCCAAGAGTCATCGGTAAATCCGGTGAAACCATCAGAGATATAGCTGATGGTAGTGGTGTTGAATATAGATTCAATAGATCCAACAACTCTGAAGAAGAACTTGGTTATGCTGAACTTGAATTGACTGGTTCTAAATCTGCTTTGAAAGAAGCTGCCAAAAAAATTAATGACATTGTTGACGAAATTGAAAATTTCGTCTCCATCTCAATTAATGTTAATCCAAAATATCACCGTGACTTAATCGGTCAAGGTGGTTCAGTCATGAGAGAAATAATTTCCAAAGCTGGGGGTGCTGATGTTCCAAGAAATAGATATTATAAATTATTAACCATTCCAAATGAAGGATCAGGCTCTGATGAAGTCACTTCTCAAGGTGACAAAGCCATTGTTAATAAGATTATCGAACAAATCAAAGACATTGTTGCTCTCAAAGAAGCTAGCATTATTGTTGAATATGAATTACCTAAAGAAAAACATAGATTAATCATTGGTCCAGGTGGCTCCATCCGTTCAGAATTACAAAAGACTTATGAAACCTCTATTGATATTCCAAGACCAAACGATCAAAGTACAATTGTTAAATTGTCTGGTTTACCAGACAAAATCGAAGCTTTGAAGGCCAAGTTAGATGAAATCACCAAAGATGATTGGAATGTATCCATTGATGTTCCTGAACGTTATCATTCCTTAGTATCTGAAAAAGGTGCCATCTTCAAAAAATTGAAAAATGATTACAAAGTTGAAGTTCAGCATGGTACTTTAACTAGACTTGCTTCTAAATTATCTGGTTCTGCAAGTCCAAATCCTCCAGAAGAAGCACACCCAGAAAATAATGAGAAGACTAAGTTCACTATTTCATCTCTTGCTGAAGGTGAAATTTCTGAGACTGTTATTCCATGGAGATTAAAAGGTGAAGAAAAAGATACTAAAAAAGCAGCAGAACTTATCAACCAACGTTTAGAAAATGCTAAAAATGCTAGTGCTGCTGCTTGGTTCTATTCTGCTAATCCTTCCTCCTTCACCAAGGTTGTTGGGCCATTAGGTTCTGTAGTTAATGATATTAGATCAAAAACCAATACTTTCATTACTGTTCCAAGATCCAATGAAAAGAATTCTAATTTCATTTATTTAGTTGGTTCTCCAGATAACTTGAAACTCGCTGAAGAATCAATCAAAAGTTTGCTTTGAGTTTATTGTATATAGTACATAAAAAATTTTGAATTGAGGTTTGATTTCCATCAAAATAAAAGTATATAAAAAAGTGTTTGCATTTGATACATAAAACTGATTCGATATGACATTTAGTTGAAGAAGTTGTAGCTTGGGAAACAATTATTCTCCTCTGTATCTCTCTAAGGCTCTTTCTCTAGCAAAAGAATGATCGACAATTGGTCTGGGATAGTCATTTTTTTCAGCGACGTCCTCAAATCCATGATCATAAGGGTTATGTATTCCTTTCGAATCGTCGATCTCTCTCAATTCCGGAACCCATTCTCTAATATAGTCACCATTCTTATCAAACTTCTCAGATTGGGTCCAAGGGTTAAAAATTCTAAAGTAAGGTTGCGGATCAACTCCTACACCTGAACTGAAACCCCAGCCACCGTTATTGGAAGCAAAGTCTCCATCGATTAGGTGCTCTAAGAAGTAACGTTCACCCCACCTCCAATCGATTAAAAGATGCTTACTTAAAAAACTAGCAACCACCATTCTTGGTCTATTATGAAGATACCCAGTCTCATTCAATTGTCTCATGGCGGCATCAACGATTGGATAACCTGTTTTCCCTTCACACCATTTTTGATAATGTTCAAGATTATATTCCCATTCAATATCGTCGTATTCAACTTGGAAAGGCTTAAACATACAAATATGAGGCCAGTTTGCCATAACATGTTTGTAAAAATCTCTCCACGAAACCTGTCTAATCCATTCAGTTATTCCCGAAGGACCTTTTGCTAAAGAGGAAACCAAGTTATTTTCTAAAATGAGTCTTATACAGGTTCTTGAAGAGACAGTACCCGAAGCCAAGTGACGACTCATATGAGAGGTTGCATCGGTGCTAATTTCATTTCTCAAATCATCATACAGTTTAATTGTTTTAGACTTTATATAATCCAATAACTGCTTTTCAGCATTATGTTCACCAACACTCCAGGTCTTATCGAAAAATTCCAGACTTTTAGCATTTAGTTTATAAAAATCACTTTTTGGTTCTGGAATTTTCGATTCAAATAATTTTTCCAAACCCTTAGTTGAGGAGTTGGCCTCTGGCTGAGGGTAGTTGGGGAAAGGATCATCCAAAGACTCCAAGTAAGCAACCCAGGCACGATACCAGGGAGTGAAAACGGCATACTGAGTTCCTTTGGACTTTGTAGCCAATTCACCTGGTTTCACCACACAAGTATCATGGAAAGGTTGGAAAGAGATCTTGTTTTCCAATAAGGACTTTGTCAAGTCAATGAACTGTCTCAATTCATCAACCTCATACTCTATATTGGCAAACAAGTGAGAAATCTCATAATCTTTTAAAAATTTCAATATAGAAGAATTGATATCTTTCTTTTTATCGACATTTAGCGTATACAAGGGAATATTCTTCTTCTTCAAATCCTGTTTGACAATTTCAAGAGATTTCAATCTGTACCTCAATTGGAATGGACTCACTGAATGAGAACGGAAATCTTCTTCGGAATAGACAAATAAACTAATAAGCGGAACCTCTGATTCTTGGGCCAACTCGCTAGCTTGAGATAATGCAAAATTATCTCCAAGCCTAAAGTCTCTAGTGAACAAATGAGCAACATTCTTACCGGTTTTGATCTTTTCTCTTTCTGTTTGGGTGTCTTCCAAGGTCTTTTTCAAGATATGGAAAGGTTTATTTTCGTCTTTCTTATACTTATTGTTGACTGTGCTTTTTGTCATTGTAGGAGGGTAGAAGGGACTTGAAAAAGACGCAAGTCTTTCCAACTTTGGTTTCTTCGAGGGTGCCATACTTCTATTGTAACTGTTACTAATCAATCCCCAGCTGAAGGTTCAGGATATCCAAAGAGTGCTATATATATATATGTCTGCGAAAAGCTTGCTTGCTAAATTCGATACAGGTTTGACCGAATAAGCGAGCAAGCATAAAAGCTTCACTTACCTTAATGTTTAGTCTTACTGCGGAGTATATCGTTGCTTCGTATTTGACACTCTTGTTAAGTGAAACAAGTAGATGGCCTTGGTTATCATAATTGGTAATGGGGTTGAAGCAGATGGTTTTGGATCTGATGGAGCGATTAATCAAGTCCGGAGAAAAAGTGAGGATACACTTTTTTCATTTGAGATTGATTGACTGACACAGGGAAAAGGTTTTCATTGACAAGTTAAGTTGTGCTGAGCCGAAAGTAAGGTCTTAAAGAGAAGGAGAAATAGCGATTTACACATCAAGTAATTATTTAAAGGTTTTATTGTTAAGGCGGCTGTTTAATGAATAATAGCTCTTGGGAATTAACTATCATTGGCTTGGACCAAATTGATTTCAATAGTAGGCAAGAATCCTAACATGGAGTGGCGGCTTGTTCCTAGTGACACTCCGGAAAGCCCAGGTGATAGATTTGTGACACGTTTGATCCAGCAATATTCTAAAGAAAGAGATACTATAAACAACACTGCTATTCAGTTGATGCAAGATATGGAGAAGCACATTGCAGAAGCCATTGAGCGGATGAACAAAGAAAAGGAAATGACGATGTCATATATTAAGAAGGTTTCTGATTTGGATGAACAAATGAAAGTTCGTATGACAGAAGTACTCGCCAATAAAGATGATATTGTAAAAGCCATTAATGAAAATGAGGAACTTCAGCGAATGGCTTTAGAAGCTCATAAACTTTCGAGTCCAGCAAATATATATCTGGGTCCGGTAGTCAGAGACTTAGCACCAATAGATAGAAACTTAATATCCATGGATAGAATTTTAGCACCAATGGAAAGAGAGTCAAATTCAAATAGCGTAGATACGAATTTGAACAAAGATCTTGCAAATGGAGACTCAAATTTGGAGAATGCATTTCTGGTTCCAGGAGCCCATTCAACAAATGAGAATTTGAACGGAGATTCGATTACTGATAAAAATCTTGAAAATACAGATCCAATCCCAGCTTACAGAGATTTTACTCTACCAAGGCTAGTTTCAAGACCCGAAAGCAGAGCCGATGTGCCAGAGAATGGCAATATAACGAATGATACTGTAACCAAAGAATCGACACCTACAAATAGAGATTTGACTCCTGCAAATAGAGATTTGACTCCTGAAAATAGAGATTTGACACCTGCAAATAGAGGTTTGACACCTGCAAAAAGAGAAATTACTCCAGAGAATACAACGTTGAACAGAAACTCAATTCCAGATAATCCAAGCCCGAAAGATAGAACTCCGGTCTCGAATAAGATAAAGATAGTTACTTCAAATATAGGTTCCACTTCACCAAAAAGAGATTCTAATTCGAAGGTTTTAAACTTTAAACCAGCTCCTGCTTTTAAGGGAGCAGGGCGTGATAAATACGGATACACACCAAACTTCATATTTTGGCTTTATTATATTGATAACCATGAAGAAGAACTTTTAACCAAATATGGAAGTATCAACGATGCGCTAAGAGAATTGACAATCAGAGAAGCCAGAGAGTATCTTGAACAGGAGTTTCTGGCGAATATCCCTTTGGACTGGGTATCGTTTCGAGCTAAGTTTATCGATAGGTATCTCCCACCAAATTATGGTCAAATTCTAAGACGGAAAGTACTCAGACATAGACAAGGGGCGTACTCGATTAATGAGTACAATGGACACTTTAATGATACTGTTGATGAGTATCATATGTATCTATCGGTGATGGGTCCGCACAATATACGTGGCCCAATGGAGATTTCACCCAAGATGCAGATTGAGATTTATATGAATGGTCTTGATAATAGATTGAGATACTTTATGCCTGAAGAATTCGAAGAGTATTCATTACATGAGTTACAATCCATGGCTGAGAATCGTGCAGAATTGTTAATTAGCAAGAGAGGTAATAAGCGAGGACGCAATGTAGAAACTCCAAGGAGGAAAGATAAAAGACCAAAACCGATTAGCTTTAGACCAAAGGAATTGGAAAGACCATCGAATAATGATAATGGTCGGGATTTCATATCGAGAAACTCCAATGAGAAAGATTTAATGGAAGAAGATTTTGGCGAAAGAGATTTATTTGACAGTATTCAGGTTGGCAGAGATACGATAGGTGAAGATTTCAGTGGGAAAGACTTATTTGAAAGATTACAGGTTGACCGAGACTCTGGCAAACACAAAAGTGATAGTCGAAATGATAGTAGGACTAAGGTAGTTGAACGAAGAAATAGGAAATGACCAAAAAATGCTGGATTGACCCCTGAGTGAATATATTTGAGATGACATTACTGGAGTAGTTCTTCCAGAGTACTAAATCACTAATTCCAACGAGGCTAGTGGTTTCATTGGGATCTAATAACGTGCATCATAGAAGATCAATTACGAGTCAAGCCGTAAACACAGCGAGACATCCTAATACAGTATAAAGTAGACTTGCAAGTAGTTCAGAAGTTCAGATATATACGTTTCGCAGTAACATCATTGTAACTTGTCTTCAATATAGGTATAATTCATGTAGCATGCAAGGTAAAAAGAAATTTCTATAAGTGTAAAAAATCGAATGAACATTTGTACGTAAAAAACACCCAATTTTGTTAAAACTGATTCAATTTCAGCTATTTTAACAGTGAATAATACGGAGAGGTTTCAAACGTTGAAATTGAAGTAATAAGTTTTTTTTTTTTTTTTGACATATAAAAATATATATTTTATAGCTATTTACTGATATATACCTAGATTGGGAAAGACTATATTTAGTCAAAAAACCCATATTGAATTCATTTGTGGGATAGAGATGGTTGGTGTTGATTGGAAGGAGTTCCAAGGAACTATTTAGTTTAAGCTAGAGATTGAGTGCCGTAATACAATAAGATACCAATTTTTTCGCAGCCTTTCTGCATAACGCAGGAAGTCTTTCTGACTCCTGCTTCTGCGATAGTCGAAAGTCCTGATCTTTCAAAAGGATCAAAAGCTTTTTTTGAAGCACTAAACTCCTAGATGCTGAAAATGATGTTTTCATAACAAACCAAAACTTGCAGTAAAATGTCTACGGCCATATCCAGCATAAAGCATGATTACCCGTCCGATCAATAATTATTAAGCTGCTGAGAGCGATGCTGAGTACGTTAGTGGGAGACCATAATGGAAACCATCGTGCTGTAGACTCTTCTTTTTGCTTTTTGATTTACATTTTTGATTTACCTTTTTGATTTACATTCTTTTATTTACAACTAATCATAGACCAACGAAATGGTTAGCGTATTTCACCAATTGCTGCTTGTACCAATTCTCAATTCTTGTATTTCTCAATTCTTGTATTGGTCAATTCTTGGATTTGTTCATCAACTGCTTGTTCGTACTTTTGCAAGAACTCCATGCAAGGCATCGGGCAAGCCATGAAATACCATAAGGCTTTATTCCAATTGATCTAATTCTGATTGTTGCGGCCGTTTAATCATGGATTTAATTAGATTCTTGCAACCACAATTTTGTGTTTTCCTGTTTCGGACAATCAAAACCCAAGATGTTTGGGTGTCTTGTCACGTGAGGTGACGAAACCCCGGTTCTTCTTCATTATTTTTTCGCATTCAATCAGCGAACGTTGAACTTACATTTTCCCAAGGCCTACTCAAATTGCCTTAATTAACAAAGAGGGCCCTGCAACAATCCACACTTTTCCCACTGCTGCATTCCAAGACAATTGCCAATGGTCCCAGTGGTTCCAGGGGTTCCAGTGCCAACTGAGGAGTTCTGCTTGTCACTGTGGCTGCTTCAATTGCATTAAAGAATACCTTGAAAGCAAATGAATCTTTTTTTTTGTAGCGAGTGAAAAAGAAATGGCAGCTCATCGCCGTATTGCAAGAACAGCAATACGGGGGTGCTGCCGGGTAAGAATTGTATTGTGTGCACGTGACGTGTTTCCAGATGTGTAAGGCGTTCGAAGAAGATCCGACCGTGGCTTTAGGTGAATCGTTTTTCCGGTGTCGCAAGGTTGGAAAATAACTACGGTGTTTTTGCAGGCAATTTTTTTTTTTTTTTTTTTTTTTTTTTTTTTTTTTGGTTCATTTGTTCATAGTAAAAGTGACTCTTATAAATGAATAATTGATATATATTCTAGGTTATTTTCTTCATTTTAAGTTTGGAGAACAACTATTTTCATTTACAAAACTTAGCAATGGGGTTTAGTAAGTTTTATAAGCAGCAGACGGTGTCCGAAAAGACATCTTCACCAGATGCAACCGGATTTAATGATGCAGCATCATTAAACTATAGTGATCAAGAATCAGCTACTGCTATGGTTCAAGTTGATAAAAACACCAAAGAGATTGGATTTATTTCAGCCACATTTCTTATTTTCAACAGATGTTTGGGTGCTGGTGTTTTCGTTACTACTTCAACTATTTATGAATTTTCTGGATCGGTCGGGGCCTTTTTTTTGATTTTTGCTGCTGGATCTATAATTGCATTCACCGGGTTATTGGTTTATATGGAATTAGGTTCTGCCATTCCAAGAAATGGTGGAGAAAAAAATTATTTGGAATATATTTATAGAAAACCAAAGTTTTTCGTTACTGCAATGTACGCTAGTTATGTTTTCTTTTTAGGTTGGGCAGCTGGTAATTCAGTTGTTGTTGGTGAGTATTTATTGAATGCTGCTGGTGTTGAGGTTGGTACTTGGAATGCCAGAGGTATTGGTTTAGGAGTTATTACTTTTTGTTTTTTAATTAATGGGTTAAACGTTAAAGCTGGATTATTTATTGCTAATGTTTTGGGAGTTTTCAAACTTGGAATTGTTCTTTTCATTGCGGTTACCGGTTGGGTTGCCCTTGGTGGTGGTATTAAAACAAATGACTTTAAAGATCCTCATAATTTTGTTGATGCTTTTAAAGGTACTGATCCAAGTGGATACGGGATTGTTAATGCTTTATATAATGTCATTTGGTCTTATATTGGTTATTCAAATGCTAATTATGCCTTGGGTGAAGTTAAAAATCCAGTTAAACTTTTAAAAGTCGCTGCTCCTTCTGCTTTTATCTTATTGGCAATTCTTTATATCTTTGTTAATATTGCTTATTTTGCCGTTGTTCCAGCTGAAGAAATTGCCTCCTCTGGTAGAATTGTTGCAGCTTCGTTTTTCAAATATGCTTTTGGTCGTACCGCCGAAAAAGCTGCTTCTGTCTTTGTTGCCCTTTCTGCTTTGGGGAATGTCATGTCAGTTATCTTTTCTCAAGGTAGAATTGTTCAATCTTTAGGTAGAGAAGGTATTTTACCATTTTCAAGATTTTGGGCTACTTCAAAACCTTTCAAATCTCCTTTTATTGGTTTGGCTCAACATTGGATTGTTTGTATCGTCACAATTACTGCTCCTCCTGCTGGTGATGGATTTAACCTTGTTCTTAATTTAGTTTCTTATCCATTAAATATTGTTAATGCTGCTATCTCTGGTGGGTTATTGTATTTACAGTACAAGAAAATTAGAGGTTTAGAAGCTTGGAATCCTCCAATTAAAGCAAGTATCCCAATTACTCTTTTCTTCTTTTTATCAAGTCTTTATTTAGTAGCTGCTCCTTATATTCCTCCTACTGGTGGACAAAGTGTTTATCAAGATTTACCTTATTGGATTCATCCAGTTGTCACCTGGTTGATTTTCGCTATTGGGGTTATTTATTGGATTGCTTGGACTAAAGTGTTACCATATTGGGGTGGTTATACTTTGGTTGCTAAAGAAATCTTGGGTGATGATGGTTTTTGGAGAAATAAATTTTATAAGATCTCAAAGGATGGTGCTGCTCATGACATTGCCAGTGAAGATGAGAATGTTGAACGTGATTCAGACGTCACTCTCGAAAATACTAATTCATACAAATAATTCATTTTGAGTTCATTAATTTGATTTTTTGCATTCATGTTCTACTTCACTTCTTCTCACTTTATTTAATTACTTTTATATTTTTTTCCCCTCTCTACTTTCAATTCCTTAACGATTTTGAAAGTCATTATGTATAATAATTCAACATTTTAGGCATTTTAGATATTATATTGTTACATTTGTAGGTTATCTTTGAGTTGCAGCTAAAATCAATAATTTTTTGGTGTGCGGGTGTTTATATTTTCCTCTCACACGACTTTTCGTATGGATTTTTTTTTTTTTTTTCTTCTTCGAACGAAAGATGATAATTTTTCAATATCACTAGAACAATATCACTAGAACATTGCTTTATTAGTACTGCTTACCAATAAGACTTTGAGATGCCCGTGAAAGCCATACCTAAGACTTCGTTAGCACGTAACGGTGTTGGAGCATTCGTTGTTCCATGTCATAGAGTGACAGTTCAATACTGTAATTGGGGTGGATCATCGAATGGAGTTCGTGAATTATTAAAATCCGGGAAATTGAATAAAGTAGCATCAACCAAACCACAAATTGTTTTTGACATAGTTAAAAGAAGTGGACACCCGCAATTAAAGTTCCATTATAATAATGACGTTGTTAAGGATGTTGATGTTCGTAATTTGAAAGACTCAGAAGTTTTAAAGAAATTACATGAGCATTCACAAAGTAGTGGGAATCCATTATACAAGTATAATCATAAAGTTAAGTCTGTTAATGAGTCTGTTAGAGGTATCTGGTCTCCATTACATGTTTTCAAAGAAAACAGACATAAAATTTGATTATATCAGTTTATTCATTTCAGTTGAAAATTGATTCAATTTTAATTCAACTCTTGTACATTACATTAACAATAGTTTCATTCGTTGTAAATAGCATTCAATACATATATTATTGATAATAGTGAATCCTAATGTAATTTTTTAAAACTTATGCAAAATATTTTCAAAATTTGAGAATTATTGGACCAACAAGAATTATTTACTTTAAGTGTTTCCGTTAACAGAGTAATAATTACAGTACATTACTGAATGTATGTGGTATTACGTACTAGGCAAGGTTTCCAGATGACTTAGGTATGATAACTGTATTGAAAGACGTAATCATAGGGAACTAAGAGTGACCGAAGAATCGAGCGACCGGATTGTAGAGATGTAGGAAGAGAGAAGCAACTGAGAAGAATCGTAGAGATGACCGTGCTAGTAGATTATTCCGATCTACTGAATTGTACGTCTACTGAATTGTACGTCTACTGAATTGTACGTCTACTGTACTGATCTACTAAATTTACTGAACTGATCTGATGAACTAATTGACTAATATATATTTTGATACTCTGCCTGCCCATCTATGTACCGAACCATTGATACTTCTACACATACTGACATAAATTGTTGATCCACGATAGTGATGGTGAAGTAGTGATGAAGTAGTGATGAAGTAGTGATGAAGTAGTGATGAAGTAGTGATGAAGTAGTGATGAAGTAGTGATGAAGTAGTGATGAAGTAGTGATGGTGAAGTAGTGATGAAGTAGTGATGAAGTAGTGATGGTGAAGCGATGTATATTTGCAACTGTTGGAGTCTCTGTTGGCTGCCATTTACAGTCGAGCAGCCGGGCGGTACGGAGGTCCACGACCCAGCAGAAAACAGCAACAGCAGCCGGATAAGGCCCAGGGCCGCCCCTGGAGGGAAACCCAGCGCGCACACGGTTACTGGAAACAGACAACCCCCCAAGGATCTCCCTCCTTCTCTTTCCGTTCTCGTCAAAGAGAAAGAAATAAGCAAAGCATGGATTCCCTGATGATGATTCATGAAAAACTTTTCATAACTACTTCATG
This sequence comes from Hyphopichia burtonii NRRL Y-1933, assembly GCF_001661395.1. NCBI lineage: Eukaryota > Fungi > Ascomycota > Pichiomycetes > Serinales > Debaryomycetaceae > Hyphopichia > Hyphopichia burtonii. The sequence continues at coordinate 1,188,272 of NW_017963729.1, forward strand.
AAGTTATAGGTTCTTCTCTTCATTAACCAAGTCAAGTCTTCATTTATTATGGGTTATAAACAGTATCAACAAGTGTTGAATTTTGCAGCACCAACTAAGCAAAAAACAAAGAAAACCGCATCCAAAAAATCCACTAGTAGTGGTGACGCATTAGAGGATAAACCAATTAAAAGAAGAACCAAAACTGGATGTTTTACTTGTCGTAGAAGAAAGAAGAAGTGTGATATGGATAAAGAAGATGGGAAATGCCAGGCATGTATAAGGAACTTTTTGGACTGTTCGTGGCCCGATTCGTGTGAGAAGAAGAAGGAAGAAGCCATCAAGGTTGAATCACCAATTTCAATTACTTCCTCTCCAGAATTAGTCAATGCTGAAGAAGAAGAAGTTAAATCTGATGTTACTAAAGGTGCTCATGCTTATCCATCTCCTATACTGTCTCCTCGTGCTGATACAAGGAAGTTGGCAGTTACCGATATAAACTTTTTATTATTACCTCCATCATCAACCAATGATTATAAGGTTTCCAAACCTAAGTCAGTTAAAAAGGAACAAAAAGAAGTTAAAGAATCTAAAACTCACTTTATTGTTACTTCATTCAATAGCGAAAATGAATTGTGCCAAATTCATGCTAAATAGTTTTAGTTCTTTTCACGTTTATGTCTTTTCACGGAGGTTGGGTTCATTTCATTCATTAACATTTTACTATTTATATATTTTCCTTTTTCAATTCTTGCATACGTATAGATTAATACCTTATTATCGAATATTTCTAACCTGTAATGAATCGTACGAGTGTCTCAAAAACTGTGGGTAGGCTTGATTGCAAAAAATGACGAATGTTCCAGTAGCCACACCCAGACCACTATATAAACAGGTTGGTTATCGTGGATACTTTCAATCAATCTACATTATCAATCTACAATGACTTCAAATCAAAGATATGGTGATTTCGATACCCACTTTCTCAAAGGTTTAGACGAAGTGGGTTCGGATGGTGTGCTTTCTATCAATAAATCCTCGAGAGATATAAGCCATTTCCCTGAATTTTTACCTACTTGGGATCCAAGTGAGAAATATCCTCCACTAAAATTTTTTAATTATGAAGATGTTGGTAAGAAAGCCGATCCTTCATTTCCAAACTTGTTTGCTAAGGATATTGAATATAAGAGAAAAAATATAACCCCTAAATTAGGTACTGAAATCCACGGGATCCAACTTTCTCAATTAGATGATCAGGGTAAGAATGAATTGGCCTTGTATGTTGCTCAAAGAGGTGTTGTTGTTTTCAGAGATCAAGACTTTAATCAGCATGGTCCCGGGTTTGCAGTTGATTATGGTAAATATTTTGGTCCATTACATATCCATCCAACTTCTGGAGCTCCAAGAGGTCATCCGCAACTACACATTACTTACAGACGTCCCGATCCAACTGAATTTTCAAGAGTGTTTGCCACCAGAAACCAGGCAGTGAATTGGCATAGTGATGTAAGCTACGAACTTCAACCTCCCGGATACACCTTCTTTAGTGTTCTAGAAGGACCAGAATCAGGCGGTGACACTATCTTTGCTGATACCGTTGAAGCTTACAAAAGATTATCACCAGAATTCCAAAAAAGGTTAGCTGGCTTACACGTCTTACATACTTCTCAAGATCAAGCGTCTAATTCGAAGACTCAAGGAGGCATTGAAAGAAGAAAACCGGTCTCAAATATCCACCCTTTGATTAGAACTCACCCAGTAACTGGGGAAAAATCAATATATTTAAACAGACCGTTTTCAAGAAAGATTGTTGAATTGAAAGAAGAAGAATCCGACTATTTACTCAAATTCTTATACTCTCATATCGAACAAGCCCATGACCTACAATTAAGAGCTCGATGGGAACCAAATACCGTTGTTGTCTGGGACAATAGAAGATCGGTACATTCTGCCATCATTGATTGGAATACCCCTGTTCATCGTCACGCCTTCAGAATCACTTCTCAGGCTGAAAGACCAGTTGAAGACTTGAAAGATTTAAATAAGCCTGAAGATACCATTGCAGATATCGAACACGCATTGAATAAATCTTTCCAATAAATAATTATTGTATACAAACCTCTCTCTCTTCAAATATCAATCCGATAATTGTTTTTACATCGATGATTAATGTAGTATTCAATCCATTATCTGGCCCAATCGGATATGATCTTCCCCACACACTGAAGGGATGATTCATTTGCTTTAAACAGCAAAGTTTAAAAGTTAAGATTGTGGCTCTTTGTTGTGATTTTTTTTAATGGTTGCAACAACTTTGAGAATTGGTTGCAATAAGCACGTGACCGCCGCTATCAGCATAGCTTCGGCTCGCAGCCACTGCTAGGCTCGGTTCGGACGCCATTCAAATAACTATACCTGTAAAACTGTGGTGTTACCTGACTTTAGCATCCGAATATCAATAAGTTTTGAATCAACCGATACCATTAAGGAAAACATATAAAAGAGAACTGAAAAAACTTATTTCCAGCAGTTATTTTCAGATTTATTAAATTTAAACATTCAATAATATATTCATAATGGCTACTAAATCATTTGGTAATTTCGATATTCACTTCTATCACGGTACTGATGAAATTGATGAAGACGGTACTTTAATTATTAATAGAAAAAGTGCAGCTCTTTCCAAACACCCAGAATTCTTACCTACATGGGATCCAAAAGAGAAATTTCCAGCTCAAAAGTTCTATAAACACGAAGATCCTGGTAAGAGAGCTGATCCAACATTACCAAACTTATTCCCCAAAGACCAAGAAATCAAACAAAAGAATATTACCCCAAAGTTTGGTACTGAAGTTTTTGGGGTTCAACTTTCTGAATTAAGTGATAAAGGTAAAGATGAATTAGCTTTATATGTTGCTAAAAGAGGAGTTGCTGTTTTCAGAGATCAAGATTTTGGTGAAAAGGGTCCTGCTTTTGCAGTTGATTATGGTAAATATTTTGGTAGGTTACATATCCATCCAACTTCTGGAGCCCCAAGAGGATACCCTGAATTACACATTACTTACAGACGCCCTGACCCAACTGAATTCGATAGAATATTTTCCAATAAGAATAATAACGTTTCATTCCACAGTGATGTAAGCTACGAACTTCAACCTCCTGGATACACCTTCTTTAGTGTTTTAGAAGGACCAGAATCAGGCGGAGACACTATCTTTGCTGATACCGTTGAAGCTTATAAGAGGTTATCACCAGAATTTCAAAAAAGATTAGCTGGTTTACATGTCTTACACACTTCCAAAGATCAAGCTTCCAACTCACTTCGTTTGGGTGGTATTGAAAGAAGAAAACCTGCTTCAAACATACATCCATTAATCAGAACCCATCCAGTTACTGGCGAAAAGGCCATTTATTTAAATAGACCTTTCGCAAGAAAGATTGTCGAATTGAAAGAAGAGGAATCTGACTATTTACTTAGGTTCTTATATACCCACATTGACCTCTCCCATGATTTACAATTGAGAGCCAAATGGGAACCAAATACTGTTGTAGTTTGGGATAACAGAAGAACTGTTCATTCAGCTATTGTTGATTGGGATACTCCTGTTCACCGTCATGCTTTCAGAATAACCCCAACTGCAGAAAGACCAGTAGAGGACTTGAAAGATTTAAATAAAGAAGAGTTCGACGTAGGTGACCTTGAAAATGCCTTGGATTCTGCTTTCAAGTAGAGACTCATCTTAATATCGAATTTAATAAAAGTCTGTGTTTAACTTGAAATACGCTGTAGTTGAGAATAATGTAAAACAAAACGTACATATAGAATAACAGATGACCCCTTACACTAAATTTATGAAAAAACAAATTATAAGAAACTAGAAACAATATATTATAAAACGCAAACAGAAACAATAAAATTCTTTAAAATTAATACAAACGATTTAGAAAACAAACATTTAAAAATTTCAAGCATGGTCTAGCAAGTAATTAGTAGCGGCTTCGGTATCCCAGTTTTCTTTTTGTAAAGCGTCAACAACAGTCTTTTCATCGAAACCCATACCTACCAATTCTTGAACAGAATCTTCTTGAGATGCTGAAAGATTAGAAACCCTAGGTAATTCATGTGATGTCACATGTTGAGTAATCGGTTGAGGTTCTGGCGACTGAGCTTGAGCTTGAACTGGAGGTTGAGCTTGTGCATTACCAAACCCGGCAAATAATTGCTCCCATTCATCATTACTTTCTTTAGTCTCAGGAACAGTACTTTGCTCAAAAGAGGGTGCGTGTGATTGCTTGACTGGGGCCTCAGTAAATTCACTGTTCAAGCCGAAATCTTCATTAGCTTCAAAATCTTCTGGATTAGTATCAGGTTTTGCAGTTTCCAAATTATCAAACTCGTCTGCAAAAAGATCTGCATTCTTATCCTTCGATTCTTCAGCAGCAGGGGTCAAGTCATCAAAGGCAGAATCAAAGTCATTACCTTTACTTGGCTGTAACTCAGATGTAACAGGTGCATTTGATCTAAGATCGGCTCCAACAATTTTATCATTGCTTTGATTTTGGAAATTATCATTAGCATCATCAAACCTATCTTGTTCGTTATCTTCATCAGACGAAGAGCTCTCGTCATAGTCGAGCTCTCTTATTGGTGGGAACTCTTCACCATCTTGTGCTTGAGTCGGATTTTTGATGACGAATGTTTCTGTTGGAGCACTGGATGGTTCTGCCTCTTTATTTTCTTGAAAGTTGTATTGATCAACACCTCTAGCCTCTTCTGCATTGACTATTTCGAAAGATTCTACACCGGATGATAATTTTTCACCTTCACTTGAATCTTCTTGGTGTCCTTGTTGTTCAGTACGCGTGCCTGAACTAGTAGGTGGGGAGTTGACTCTACCTTGAGCAGTAGCTACTTCATTGTCGATGGTATCGCGGTCACTAATGTCATCAATATTATCGTCACGAACGGATAAAGCAGCATTGTTTTGGACACTCGAAGTCAAAGAGTCAGTCCTTTGTACACCAACTAATACACCAGGCATACCAACGAGACTACCAACGACCCCTGCATTTGCATTTTGTGGGAATTGAAAATCGGAGTTACTTGGAGAGGTGACAGGAGTTTCACCATCTTCATTATGTCTATAGGAATTTGTTGATGAAGGAGCCGTTTGATTAGTTACATTATCACGGTCAGTACTGTTATCGCGATCAGTAACACTCATATCAGGAAATCTATTATTAATTTCATCAACTTCATCCTCTTTCATTTCAGGAACACTGACAAATTGCCCTGGTGATACAACGGTATCCCTGACGGCTTCTGGTTCCGGGAAGTGTTCACTAGTCGGATCATTTTGTTGTAAATCATCGATACCAGTCATATCAGCACTTGGCTTATCTTTAACTTCATCAACAAGAGCACCGACGCTAAATCCTGATGGTTTAACATCACTAGGATGTTCCTGAGGATCGATTTCCTTTTGTTTTTCTTCTTGATTCAAGGTAGCATTATCGGCATCGTCCGACTTGCTTGAACCTAAGTGAGAAGCAGCAGCACCTGCTACACCAGCAATGGCAGCACCAACGGCAGCACCTGCAGCCAAACCCTTTCCATGACTTGATCCAGAAGAAGATTTAGTAGTAGGTTTAAAATTAGTTGCTTCAGCTTGTCTAGTTGCTAATTGTTGTCTTTCAGCTTCTAAAGCTTGTTCACGTTCGATAGCTTTATCGTGTTCATCTTGCAACAATTTGTTGGAATTTTCTAATTCGGCGATTTTATTTCTCAACTCTTCTGTCTTGACAATTGAGACTTGCACTTGAGATTTCTTAACAGAAGCTTGATTAGATAATCTTTGGTTTTCAGCTGATTTAGCTTCCAATTGTTTCTCTAATTCAGAAATTTCGACATTTAAGTAGCCTAATTTTTCTTTTAATAATGCATTATTCTTTTGCAAGTCTTCACAAGTAACTTGTTTTTCATTAAGTTGACTTGACAAATGGTTAAGTTTAGCTTCAGAAATTGAAGCTTCAGATCTCAAAGCTTCAGTTTCTTCTTTAGCAGAGGCCAATGTAGCATCAACTTGGTCAACCTGTTTAACTTCATTATCGAAAGAAGTTCTCAATTGTTTCAATTTATTTTCAAATTCAGCTTTTGTATTTAAAATTCTTTGAAGATCTTGTTCTGCTTTTAATTTCTTTTCATGCAATCCAGTAGTTTGACTAGTCAATGATTTAACTTGATTGGAAATGTTAGCAATGTCTGAAGTAGCTTGAGACAATTGTCCAGAAATGGCGCTTTTATCAGCCAATAAATCAGAGTTCCCAGACATACTTCTATCATTAGCAGGAGGAGTTGAAGTAACTGGGGGTTCAGCAACAGGCACAGAACCACTACTGGTACTTTTAACTGGAGGTGGAGGAACGGCTCTTAAAGCATCATAGTTAACTGCCTTTCGTTCTTGTTGAGCAGATGGAGTAGGCTCGACAGGCTGAGTAGGTTGAGGAGGTTGAGCAATATCAGCAGAAGCTTGTTTATTTTGAACTACATCATCACCGATTAAATTTTCATCATCATCTTCTTTTGGAGACTGGAGTGGCTGTTTGTGCATCAAGTTTTGACCAAATGAAGAAGTTGGCTTGAAAGACCCGGTCAAGTTATGACGAACTCTTGGCAAGTTAGAAGAGGGTGAAAGATCACTGCTCGATGGACGGTTCTGTAATCCACGGTTCCCACTTGTTTGAGTTGCCAATGGAGCATTAGCTGTTTGAGGAGAAGAAACAGCACTAGAGGACCCGAATATATCAGCCAAATCGTCCATGGCAGTTTTTTGAGGAGCCATTGGTTGTTGAGGTTTTACAGCAGCTTGAGAAGCAGCTTGGGGAGTCGTTTGAGGTGGAACCTGAGGTTGAGCTTGTTCTGGTACAGCATGCGTAGATTCTTCAGCTTGTTTGATTGATTCTACCAAAGTATCTGGAACTATATTGGGTAAAGTTTCACCAGATAATTTTTTATTAACTAAAAACAAAGCAATGGAAAATTCAAGTTTATTGAAAATCCCGGTATTTTGAATATCAGATAAATCCCAAACGTTTGCCAAATCTTGTTGATTTAATTTTGAAGTCATTAAAAAGGATGCAACTTGATCAGGGTTCAATTGACCGGTGTGGGCTTTATCTAAACTATTGAAAATGGAATCGAATTGTTGTTTTTGAGCAGGAGTGATTGACCAAGGATTATTTTGAGAATTTGTTGACAAATTTCTTTGAGCGGTACCAGATGAAGGAGGGTGATTAATAGTTGTTTGTTGAGATCCGATTGAATTTTGAGAGATTTGACGAGAACCTGGTTGATTAGTTGATTCGGGAATTGAAACAGATTGCCAAATGCTTTCTGGAAGGAAAGGAGGCAATTCTTTGATTGAACCATTTAAAACACCTTGAATTAAATGCATTGCAACAACAAAAGCACCCAAATTCAAATAACCTAAATTATCTCTATCAACCAAACTCCAAATTTGACTTAAAGTTGAAGTTGGTAATTTAGCTTTAAGAAAAATATCTTTTGCTTTAGCCCCATTTAAATCATTAGTAGCAGAACCGGTTGTTTTAATAAACAACTTACTAAAATTTTGAAAATCACTTGGACTAACTTTAGGTATTGGATCCTGAGGAACTGCATGGTTAGTGGCAGGATTGGAAGGAACAATTGAGCTTGGTTGAGTTTGCATAAATGAACTATTGGTTGATTGTGGTTGTAAAGCATTTGGAGGAGCAAAATTAGAAGATAAGTTCAAATTTGCAAACTTAGGAAGAGGACCAGGGTAATCTGCCAATTGAGCAGAAGGATGATTACCAGCTTGGGTATAACCAATCAATCTCATGGCAGTACAGAAACCAAACTGAGTTAAAAACCCCAAATTGTTCTGATCAGCTATTTGCCAAATTTCTCCAAGAATTGCTGGAGGCAAGCCAGATTTTTCAAAAGTAGTTCTGGCCTTTTCCCCAGTGATAATCCCGGTTCCTTCAGGATCTAAGGATTTAAATAGTTGAGCATATAATTTCTTTTCATCAGGCGAAAGACCCACCTTGAACGATGGAGAAGCTATCATTATTAGTATTAAAATCATCAATTTATATTGGCGGTTAGCTTCCCCAGCTGGAGAAGCAACCAAAAGCAAATCAAATAAACATACCCAGTGATATACTCATGATTAATTGATCAATGACAGTAAGAAGATCTACAAACTATTTGAAAAATCAATCTCAGGTTAAAAGATTATATGAAAAGAATAATAAAAGAAGCAATTGGTTGTGAATCTTGAAGTAATACGATTAAACCTCAAACCTCAATCGAGCACTTACAAATTGAGGGAAAAAAACTACACAAATTAGTTGGAATTCTGTACGCTACGTACACACTTTAATCGCTTTAATCGGTAAAGCGGTTTCCAACCTGATTACACGACCCCGGTTTCCCAATAGTTAATTACCCCCGAATAGCGTTGATCTAACGTATATCAATAGGATATCTTTGTGAAGAGGCTGCGATTCGAACAAGTAGGGTTGTATTCGAGAGAAAACCGAGCCATTCCTTTCTTTTCTCGAGTAGCACCAACGGGAAAGGGAAGAATGCAAGATCTGCCGTTGTTTGGAGTCTTGTTTTTGTTCAAGTAACCCAAATCGACTGCAAATTACGATTAGCCGAATAGGATAGCTCCAGGATGATTCAATGGAAGTACTGCCAGGTATTAAGACTAGCAGGCAGTAACGGAGGTACGGAGGGACACCCACACACCCACACACCCACCACGACATTTTTCACGACATTGGCATGGGTGAAATGTCGTGGGGCTCGATGAGCATTTCCTTTTTTTTTTTTTTTCTTTCAGAGAAAAAGTGAAAATTTTATATTGAAAGAAAAGAAGACTATACTTTACTTCGTACTTACAAGAATATATATCCATAATGAACAGAGGTAGAGGTGGATTCAGAGGTGGCCGTGGTGGTAGAACCGGGCCATCACAATTTCAACAAGGTCCTCCAGATACCGTTTTAGAAATGGGATCTTTCATGCAAGCGTGTGAAGGTGATATTTTATGTCGTTCAGTTAATGTTAAAATTCCATACTTCAATGCCCCAATTTATTTAGAAAACAAGACCCAAGTTGGTAAAGTTGATGAAATCTTGGGTCCTCTTAATGAAGTTTTTTTCACCATCAAACCATCCGAAGGGGTTGTTGCTACTTCTTTTAAAGAAGGTGATAAATTTTATATTGGTCCTGATAAACTTTTACCTCTAGAAAGATTTTTACCAAAACCTCCTCAAGTTGGTCCTAAACCAAAGAGAAAGTCTGCCGGTGGTGCCAGAGGTGGTGCCAGAGGTGGATTTGGTGGCCGTGGTGGTGCCAGAGGTGGTGCCAGAGGTGGATTTGGTGGTCGTGGGGGTGCCAGAGGTGGTGCCAGAGGTGGATTCGGTGGCCGTGGTGGTGGATTTGGTGGCCGTGGTGGATCTAGAGGTGGATTCGGTGGCCGTGGTGGTGCCAGAGGTGGATCTAGAGGGGGCCGTTTCTAGGCTCTCAAAATAATAGTTCTTATAACTAAAAGATTGACTGTCTAACATCAATAGAGCTGACCAAATCAAAAATATGTTATTGCATGATTTGAATCCCCTTGCATTTGCTTCTTTCTCCAGGAAAGGAACCTTTTTGCTTTGGAGAGAATAGGTCTCCAGTTGCAAAAAAAGAAAACGAAAAACAAAAAAAAAATAAAACATACGTTACGATAACGCTTGTATACAACTTGAACCCTTTTCAATTTCCTAATCCCCCCCTTTTTTTTTATTAAACTACATTTGTATATTTCCTTGTCTATTATTATATTTTTCTTTCATTCACTAAATATATTAAATTTTGAAATCAAACTGAAAACAATCACTCGATTATCCCACAACTTTGTAGAATAGCTAGCCTAATCTCTTTATAGCCATGTCTCATTGCAATATAATCGTTGGTTTGTCCGTTATTGAAAAGAAGTTTTGGAACCGTTACTAAATCTTTTACTCCATTCTCTTCTAAAAGTCGATCAAAATGAGAAATAACCCTTTCATTGCCAAGTTTGACAAGTTCACCATTTTTAAGCCTTTGATCTGGGCTAAGCGGTCCGTTGAGCTTCAATTTGAGCTTGCTGAAATTCTTGCGTATAACTTCGTCAACTTTAGTGAAAATAAGTTCGAAAGGAACTCCTTCTTCAATTAAACTATCGATTAATACCAAGTCTTCTTCTTGGAATCCTTCGATAGAATCAATGAGAAGAAAAGCTCTTCTTAACACTTGACGTTGTTGTATATAGTCCATAACAACCTCACCTTGTTTTGAATCACCAAATTCCCCATAACCGGGACTATCGATTATACGAACTTTATTACCAACGTTATAGGAGCTTAAAGTTTTAGTATAACCGGCTCTTTTCGAAACAAAAGCATGCTGGGTCTCTGAACTAACCGATTTGTTTTCTTCTCTATTAAGAAGTAAGGTATTTACAAGTGATGATTTCCCAGAATTGGTATGCCCTAAGAGTAACACTTCTGGCAAAACTTTCAAATGTTCAGGAACAATTCCAAAAGTTTTTCTAGAATTGAAAAAGGTTTCATGGTACTCGCTAGCTTTATACTTGTCCATTTTCTTATATTGGTCTTCTTTCAACTTAGTCAATCTATTATATTTAATATCAGGAATCTCATCGTATTTGGCATGCGACCATTCGTGTTTATTCTTAGTGCTGCTGAATATTGCCTGGGATTGGGTGATTTGTTGAGCTTTGGGTTTCTGGTACAACTCATGTCGGAAATAATCATTCAACTGTAGTGGAGTAATAATAAGTTTCCTAATATCTTTAGGAGGTAAGTTTTTTAGCTCGGGTTTAGAAGATGGCTTTATTGTAGGAACCAGACTAGGCTTCGGTATCGATCCCACAAGGTAATCTATGGATGCATATCTTCTGGAAATAAGGTACAGAGCCTTATTATAACGCTTAAACCCATGGAATCTCTTCATTAAATACTTCTCTGCTGAACTCTATAGATTTTGCAATGCGTTAGACATACAAAAGTGAAAAAAAAAAGTATGAGACCGGATGCCATCAGGGAAACAAATTTAAAACATAATAGGAAACTAGAAAGTAAACTAACCACATTTATACATTTTGGTAAATAAAAATTGCTTAGTTCTTCTCCTTCTTCAAACTTCATTAAAGAAGACCCTTTTTTTCCCCTGAATGAAAGACGGTGAAAAGTAAAAAAAAGCTAGCACCTACGTCTATACGAATCATGGTAGCAATTCGTTTTTCAGTTCTTACTGGTATGTAAAGTAGTCGATTTGGAAAAAAAAACAACGAAAGTACTAACGAATATCCCAGTGTTTTTGATATCACTTTGCATTGCAGCATACTTAGGGTTTGCCCTGATTGAATTAAAACATGACAAATTGATCCATTTTACAACATTTTTCATCCTCACCAGTGAATTTTACTTTATATTTGATACCAAATACAAATCATTGAAGACATTGAGGTACATAACATTCTTGACATGTACGCTATGTGCTAGTCTAAACCTGGAGATTGTACAAAATATGGTCAATCCAGAAAGAGTTTTTGATTTTGCTGATGTCGTTTACAATTTTTTTGGTAGCTTAAGTGGATTATTAGTTAGCATCACACTACAAACCTGGAGACTTAAGCTCGCCCGGGCCAACAGAATAAAGCATAGGCGATTGCATGGCAGTGGAGTGGCCGTTGAAATTGGTCAAGAAATTGAAAATTTGCAAGAAGGCCCTGCCTCTAAGCATGTCGACGTCGACGACGATTATGTTAACATTGAAATGAAGGATGTGAGTTAGGCTATTTCATATTTTTCATTCAATTTTTTTTTTTTTTGTTTTGCTTTGTTTAAAAGGGGGATAAGCATTGTCGATAATCGCATTACAAATCTTACTAAGTGGGATTATTGTGGACCTATATGTATATATATATAGATAGATAAGCCAGGATATTGAAGTCTTAAAGAAGTAATCTAGTAACAAGTAACAAAATGCTGGACAAATACTACGGGATACGTTCGTTTGATTTTCATACTTACTGGAATAATAATAACCCGAAAGATCGTGAGTTTGCTTACGAATTGAGAGAAAAGGTTCAGAAGGAGTTTGCCAAAGAGATTGAGAATGGACAGGTAAGAGTCCATAAATTCTGGGATACTCCAGTTGGACCTCATCCTTTGAATATGTGGGAAATTGATACCGGAGGAGACGGCAAGTTTGATGCAGATATTTACACTAGGTTAATTGGTTTTTATATTCTTAATCACGGTCATTTATCAGTGTTGATCCATCCAAGAACCCATAGAGGTGATATGGCTGATCATACTACTCATGCTCTTTGGCTCGGGCATAAAGTACGTTTAGACACTTCATATTTAATTGATTAACTTCTGACCCCTCTCCAGATACTTATTTATATGTTTAACCAAGCTTCCTGATTCAGCCAATTTTACTGTAGTATTCCCGTTTACTAACTAGACGAAACCGACCATCATTTGTAGTATTTTGTCGGCTGAAAATAAACAAATGAACATACATAAAAACACCTACGGAACAAGGCTTTGTATTTACCAAACCTTTCGTTTAATAAAGATATGATTCATAACAAAACCTCAGCTTTCCGTTATCGAAGTTTAACTCCCAAAGCACTGTAAGTTTGTCTTGTCATAATATTGTTAAACTTTTCAAGTTTGAGCAAACAAAAATCTCAAGTTTTTTAGACAGTTTCATTGTTTTTTTGTTTTTTTTTGGCTCGATGTTTTTTTTTCTTATATTTCACAGCGGCTGATATTAAATAATTCCTGATACTCTGTTCTTTCCAAGTTGTCTAATCTTGAAGGTTTAGTTTATTCATTAGAAGTTGGTTTTACTATTAGGTTTTCAATTTGAGTCAATTGATTCATTTAATTCCCCTCAAGTGTCTCAGTTCATCACTCGCTTTTTTTGTTCTCGTCTCTTTTCGATTATATAGATAAAGGCCATTGAGTACAACTTGATAGATTATTGAGTCATGCCAATATCTCAAGACTCTCCTTCTTCCCAGAATGGAAATCTTCAGAAAAGACATAGTACTAAATACGATTCCAATCGAATTGCAATTCCCAAATATTCCAATTCTCCGCTGAATACCTCGACTAGCCATCAAAACGATGGTATTGCTGACTCCAAGGAACCAAATGGTGAATTGGGTAATGATTATGAAAATGTAAACGAACCCCCCAAGTCAAATGGTGATTCCAAAGCTGCTAATAACCAAGAAAATTCAATTAAAAATGAGTATTATCATAATATAAACCAATCTACAGAAGATGAAGTTAAAGAGGATATTCATAATGCTAAAAATCAATCTCATCAACACAGTTCGTCCGCATCTCCTACTAGAAAAAGATTTGGACAGGAGTCCCCTAAAGTCATTTCTAATCCCTGGTCCTTTTTTAACAGGAATAAAATTGATAAACAAGAATCAAGATATCAAACTGAACAAGATGAAATCGAATCAGATAGACCATATTCTCCTGCTTCCGTTAGGGATATCAGTAACACTGGAAACGACTTAGACGATGCGGAATTCGAAACTGAAGCTCAACAACAAGACCAATTACCTGATAATCAAAATGAACAAATTCCTGAAAACCACCGTTCAAAATCTTTCAAAAGATCTCAAAGTCAAAACCAAGCATTATCTTCTTTTATCCCAACTATGTTTTCAAGTAAAACAAACCAAGAAAATCAAGGTAATGCTAATGGTTTACTTCCTGAAGGTGCCGTTTCAGGTAATGAAACTAGCTTTCCCACTGATAGAAGGCTGAAAAAGCTTTTTGCACTTTTAAAGAGAAAGCAACGTGAACCTAAAAGACTAAATCCTTCCTTTATCCCTAGTTCTAATGATCATGCCGCTATTGAACGTGCTAATAAATTGGTCGATGCCTTATCTTTAGCTTGTCCTTCTATTAATCTTTTAGCATCCTGTTTATGTGAAGATGAATATGGTATTGCAAGAGCTCCCCTTTTATTAACATTACTTGGTTTGAAAGTTCGCGATTGCTCCCCTAGTGTTAGCACGAAGAACAGAAGATTAATCATCGATTTAGAGTATGGTGTTGGTCCTCAAAGATTAAAATGGTCAGTTGCTAAAACGGCCAAAGATTTATTATATTTGCATTCTCGTTTCAAGATCGAAAATATTAAATTCGATTTAAGTAAAACCGAGGATTTACCCAAATTACCAATTCCTCCCTTAAGAAATGATAGACAAGGTGGTAAAAAACGCTCAAGAAGTATTACTGGAAGTAATATAAATACTCCTATCGATGAGGTCTTAGATGATCCAACAAGTAATGTTGAAGACCAAGCAAGCTTAGTTCAAGCTAATCCTCATCAAAATAACACTGATGCACAATCTACTCATACTGCTCACACAACCCTTAGTGGTCATCTCAACAACTTAAGAGCTCACCTTAGTAGAGCTTCCTCTGTTTCAACAGAGGATTTAAGCCCAGAAGTTCAACATGGACGTAAAATCAAAAACGAAGAATATGTGGCCCAAGTTAGCAACTATTTACATGACTTGATCAAATTACTCGCATTAAGGCCTCAATCAAACAGATTGTTCCAGTTTTTTGAAATTTCTCCAATTTCATCCTTGTTAAGTTATGAAACAGGGTATCAGGGCAAGCAAGGGGTGATTCATGTTGGTGGTACAGCTAAGTCTCAAGGTTGGAGGGTTGGCCATTTTAAGGCTAACGACTTGAAGGGTATGATTGATAGAAGATCCGAGAAATGGTTACTTGTAAGAAACTCATATGTCATGTATGTTGCAGACATTAACTCTACATTACCATTAGAAGTTTTCTTAGTTGATCATAAATTCAAAATAAGCGTTAAAAGTGATCTTTTTGACACCAAAACCTTAACATCGGGCTCTGATAGTGAATCTGATTATGATGACGCCTCATTAGTTCAAAAAGCCATTAATACTGAAGAAACCACGGCTACCAATGTACTGAATAAGGTTTTCAAGCATTTGAAAATAACTTTGGAGAACTCTGAACGTAAGTTGGTGTTGATTCCTAAATCCACAAGAGAACACAAACTCTGGCTTAAATCATTGAATGATATGAAAAATTCTTCTATTTGGTCAAATTCAAATAGGTTTGATTCATTTGCTCCGATTAGACAAAACTGTTATGCTCAGTGGTTTGTTGATGCAAGAGATTATTTCTGGGCAGTTTCCTCAGCAATGGAAATGGCTAAAGATGTGATTTTCATTCATGATTGGTGGTTGTCTCCTGAACTTTACTTAAGAAGACCAGCCAATGGAAATCAACAGTGGAGAATTGATAGAATATTGCAAAGAAAAGCACAACAAGGAGTTAAAATTTTCGTCATTGTTTATCGTAATGTGGGTACAACCGTTTCAACGGACTCTTTATACACCAAACATTCTATTTTGTCCTTAAATGAAGAAAACATACATGTTATAAGATCACCAAACCAGCTCTTACAAAATACTTATTTTTGGGCTCATCACGAAAAACTTTGCATCATTGATCACACTGTTGCCTTTTTGGGTGGTATCGATTTATGTTATGGTAGATACGACACTCCAGATCATGTTTTAGTGGATGATTCAAAAGTTGATTTTAACGCTTTGAATCCTGAATCACTTTCTCCAGAAGAATTCATCAGATTCCAAACTTTCCCCGGTAAAGATTATTCAAACCCTCGTGTTAAAGATTTTTTCGGTCTTGACAAACCGTATGAATCGATGTATGATCGTGACTCTACACCAAGAATGCCTTGGCATGATGTCCATATGCTTACCTCTGGTAAGATTGCAAGAGATTTATCAAGACATTTTGTTCAAAGATGGAACTACTTACTTCGTCAAAAGAGACCAAGTAGATTCACCCCCTTGCTTACCCCTCCACCAGATCTTTCAGATAAAGAAGTTGAAGAAATGGGTCTTGGTGGTACATGTGAAGTGCAATTATTAAGATCCTCGGGAAATTGGTCATTAGGTCTCAAGCAACACGAACAAAGTATTCAAAATGCTTACTTGAAATTGATTGAGACGTCTGAGCATTTCGTTTATATTGAAAACCAATTCTTCGTCACTTCTTGTTTTATTGATGGAACTGAAATCCAAAATAGAATCGGTGATGCATTGGTTGATCGTATCATCAAAGCACACAATGAAGGTACTAACTGGAGAGCTGTGATTGTGATTCCGTTGATGCCAGGTTTCGAGTCTCAGGTTGATGAGCCTGATGGATCTTCTGTCAGAGTCATTATGCAATGCCAATATATGTCTATATCAAGAGGCACTACTTCAATTTTCGCCAAATTGAAGAAATATGGAATCAATCCTGACGACTATATCCACTTTTTCTCATTGAGAAAATGGGGTATTATCGGTCCAGATAGAACCTTGGTAACTGAACAATTATATATTCACGCTAAGACTATGATTGTTGATGACAGAGCAGCAATTATTGGTAGTGCTAATATTAACGAAAGATCAATGAGAGGTGTGAGAGATTCGGAGGTTGCTGCAGTTGTACGTGATAAAGAAACCATAAGTACAACCATGAATGGTGAGCCATATCTTGCTGGTAAATTCGCTCATACCTTGAGAATGAGATTGATGAGAGAACATGTTGGTGTAAGTGTTGATACTTTAGATATAGTGGAAAGACGTTTCAAAAGATTCGAAAATTTCGCTAAAACCCAAAAGGGACTTCAAGCTGCTACGAACAACTTCAAGAACCCAGAGCATGCAGTTATGTCTGCCATGGTTGAGTTGGCTTCAAGAGATATTCTCCAACAACCTCAAGGTACCTTTAGATGGAAAAACTTTCACAACTCTAAACATAAGGGTATCACAGCCGAAGGTACTCCATTGGATGACATTAACGAAGAAGAGAAAAAAGTCACACCTAGTCCATTGTCATTACCAATCTCATTCAATAATAGAACTGGTCAACATGAAGCAAATAAGGGTATCAGAGATAAAAAGAAGCATTCTTTCGATGCTAGGGTACAACATAATGACACCCATAAAATGGATGTGTATGGTGAAGGTTTAGATAAGTATCATTCTAAATTGGCTAAGAAAGCTAGACTTAACAGTACTAGATTCTTGAAAGATCTTGCATACAAATCCATGCAAGAAAACCCAATTGGTACTTTCTTGCCAGACACTTCGAATGTTATTGAATTCTTGGAATCTGATGATTACGAAATGCTGGATGAAATGGATCATGATTCTGAAGTAATAATCTATGAAAGGAATAAAGAAAGGTGGCAATTATTGAAAAAGATTTCTTATTTACAAAGAGTGGCTGCTAAAGAAAAAGAACAGAAGGAAGAAGAAGGCAAAAAGAGAGTGGCAACTGGGTTACCACAATCTAGCTCTTTTGAAACCTCTTCTAACAACGAAAATATAAATGGTAATGCAACTTCACTGGCTCCTCAAACTGCCGGAACTGCTGGTTCTGCTCCTGAGGTTCAAACTGAAAACCAAAAAGTTAATAATCTGGCCGATACTAATTCACAATCACAAGACTTGAATGATGCAGGAGCCATGGATAAAAAATCAATTGAAGCAGTTACTAGTGATGCGAATGGTGATGACATACCAATTATTACTTTAAATGAAACATCAGCTCGTGATGTCATTCAAGAAATCAATTCGAGAGGTGTGCAACAATTCAACAGATTTATCGATCCATATTGTTTTGAAGATCCATTGGATGTTGAGTTTTACGAAGATATTTGGTATGACAATGCTAGAAGAAATACAGAAATTTTCCGTACCATTTTCCACACTCAACCGGATGATACCGTTTTATCTTGGAAAGATTATAAACAATTTTCTAAACTACAAAGGGCATTCATCTTAGCCCAAGCTCAGGATTCCAGAAGCAGAAGAGAAAAATTCCATTATGATCATCAGAGTCTGGATGAGGAGGAGATTGATGAAGAAAGCTCAACTCATAATAGTAACCACAGAAGAAAAGGTAGCCACGCTACTATTAATGTTAATAAATTGCAAAATGATGTCGGCTTATTAGGATATGCACCACCAAGTAGTCACAATGAAGGAGGATCTTTATCCCCTCAAATTCCAAGAAACAAGTTCAAAAACCGTTTTCATAAAGATGCTATCAATGCAATTAGCGAAGAAGAGCCTTCGCAGAACCATGAAAATGGTACACATGTTCCAAGTGTTGATGGTGACAAAGAAGAACTGAATAATGGTTTCCAGACCCAATCCCCAGAAGATGAATCCTCTAATTCCAATGACACCGATCAAACCCCATCATATGAAGCAGACAAAGATGAAAATGATCATACTGGAAATGGAATCACGTTCAATGCTGCTAATGGTAAGCCATCAGCTGATACGAAGACACACGCTAGAAGAAGAGCTGGAACTTTTGGCACCAGAAGAAGAGTCTATATGGGTGAACGTGTTTTTGAACGTGATTCTGCTGAACGTATCTTGAACGAAATACATGGGCACTTAGTCATGTTCCCGGCCGATTGGCTAATGAGAGAATTGGAAGGTGGAAACTGGTTCTATAATACTGATAGAATCCCGCCAATCGATATTTATGATTAAGTTCTGCTTACTTTCTGGCAGCTCAAATGCAATACTTATTCAAAATCCTACTTTTCTTACATACTTCAATTCTTTAATTTTGCTTAATTTTTTGTTTTTTTGTTTTTTGTGTATATGTCTAAGTTTTAAGTCAATTTCTATTTAATTTACAGCTTACAAGTTTCTTTTCAACGATTTAATGTTTCTAGTTTATCTATATAATATATATCTTAATAAAGGTATTCTTGTTTTGCAATAGTGTGCGCGTTGGTAAAAAAAAGTTCACGGAGCACGAGTAAATGATATACACGTCGAAAAATCATGTTGAAATCCATTTATACTTCTACAGTATCTTATAATAACATAACAGAACCATGATCTTACAGTTACTTTCATATATTGGAATTGTTGTAGGCTTTTTGTTTTTGGTCCTAGCCATTGCTTCAGGTCTTTATTATATCTCCGAATTGGTGGAAGAACATTCTGAACCCACCAAAAGATTTCTCAAAAGATTAATCTATGGTATTATTGCAATTTTTATCTTATTATACTTATTTGATTCATTCCCATTTAAGTTGACGGTATTTTCAATTATTTCGTACTATGTTTACTTACAGAATTTACATAAATTCCCTTATGTTCAATTAACTTCTCCAATATTTCTTGCATCTTGTGTTTTGGTTATAGCGAATCACTTTTTATGGTTTAACCATTTCCACAACCCATATATTCCACCATTGGAAGTTCGTTTACAGCCAAATTATAAACCACCAAACATTCCTAGTTTTATTGAAGTCTGCTCATTTTTTGGTTTATGTGTTTGGTTTATCCCATTCGCTTTGTTTGTCAGTTTAAGTGCACATGATAATCTTTTACCACATCATATGGAGAATAATATTGACAATAAAGATAAAAAGAAGAATAATGGGCTAGCTAAGGTTGTTGTGGCAAGTATCAGAGATTATCTATATGCTTTTAGCAGAAAATTGGGTTATGAATTAGACCCACATCATGGAACTATTGTTTAAAGATGATTTCTCTGGAACATTACAACAATCCAAAAAGTAAACCTTTTCAATTTTGTATCGATAGTTTGTAAGTATATAAACATGTCATTATAAAGATATTATGATTAAATAAATTATTAGATTCGAATTAATCTTTTTACAAGGTGATCGTTAAATTTTAAGACAGTAAAAATTCTTTCACTGGTGGTCCGATATGATCAAAACTGATTAAGAAAGTATCATGTCCATAATTACTGACATCATTACTTAATTCATAGTATGAAGACTTGGAGCCTTGTTCTTCAAATGCATTAGCTATTTCACGCTGCTGCCAAACAGGGAATAAAATATCAGATTCTACTCCTATAACCAAAGCTTGTTTTTGGGTAATCTTTTTCATACCTTCATGTAAATCTTTAAGAGATTCTTCTGGGGTAACGGTTGCAGAATTTATTTGTTCTTTATAAGGTTTTGCAGGAACTGTAGTCTTTGAATCTTGAGAAAGTTTCTCGTTTGATTTTGCATAGAAATCACGTTCAGTTTTGGCCCTTATGGAATCACATTTTGTTCTAGTTGATTGACTTAAATCAAATAAGTCCATTGCTTTCAGTACATATAAGAAAGAATTTGCATCATATTCTAGACAAAACTTTTCACCAGCGTGGTCTAAATAAGTTTCAACCAAAAAGTCAGGACATAAAGCTGGAGGTCTTGAATCATCAGCTCTATTTCTTCCGAACCTATGTTCCCACTCAGGACCCGATCTATAAGTAACGGTTGCAATTTCTCTAGCTAATTTCATTCCAATATGAGGGACGATTTTTTCATAATAGAAACCTCTATTCCAATTTGGATCGCTCATTAAAACTTGTCTTTGGGTGTGACGTAAAGCAATTGAGTAAGGATGGGATCTAGCACATCCACTAATGGAGACGATTTTTTCAACTTCATCAGGAAATTCCCAGGCATAAGCGAGTGATTGCATACCACCCATGGAAGCACCGATTGAGGCATGAATTTTGGTAACGTCAAAGACATCTCGGATTAGTTCTCTTTGAGCTCTAACCATATCATTTACGGTTATAATAGGGAATCTAGTACCATAATAATCGTTATTTGCAGGATCTTTAGATGAAGGACCAGTTGAACCATAACAACCACCAAGAACATTAGTACAAACAATAAAGAATTTATTGGTATCCAAGTACTTATCTGGACCTATAAAATTTTCCCACCAACCAGGTTTAGTATTTTTGGGTTGGGATTTGGCATGAGATGAAGCAGATAAACCAGTGTGGATCAAAATCAAGTTATCTTTAGCTTCGTTCAAAGTCCCCCAAGTTTCATAAGCAATTTCATATTCAGGTAAATAACCACCATAATCAAAAAATATCGGCTTGCTACTTTTATAAACTTCAAAACCAGTTTGAATTTTTGCATAAGAAGGTTCCGGACCTGCTTCTAAGGAACTTATATCATCTTTGTTAGAGCAAGAGCTTGAGTTCAATCCACTTGATAATTGGTTGGTTCTTTCTTCGAGTTTATCCAAGCACGGAAAGGAAAGTTGTGGGTTAGAACTTTGTAAGGTAGGAAGACTTCGTGAAGGTGCATATAATCTATTGCATTTGGTTGAAAACCTGGCTAAGGTATTCACTATGCGTCCTTTGACAACGCTTCTAGAAGTATTAGAAATACTTTTCAACATCATATTTAATCCTTTGAAATTGAGACACCTACTTTACTTATACGCCAACTTTTAGTCCCCCAACTGATTAATAATATGATTATATATCAATGCATTTAGTTTGCAAAAAAACTCGATGAAAATTAAAATGATCTCAAGTCACGTGACCATGCTATCCAAATGATAGCCTTAAACTCCAATTGAATATGCTAATAATTGGTATTCAAGCTTCAAAGAAGGCAGTCACTATTCTTAAAAGTGATCCAACCATCTGTGCTACCTTGGAAGGTCAATGCAGCTCACAAAGTCTTTGCAATTGAGCCTGTTGCAGCCGTTGTATCAGCAACGAAAAAATCGAATAAGCCAAACTAAGTCAATTAGTTGTAATTAATGTGGTTTATTACGAGACACACTCAATAACTAGTCATTGTCCTGCCCTTCCCTCTACCCTACCATTAATCTAGTTTGTTATACTGCCGAAATGTTTGAAAAATGCTCAAATCACCGGACACAGAGCTGTGACCATATTTCAATCTACAAACTATCCTTGAGTGGAACTGGAAGCAACACCAAAGCAATTTGCCATCCATTTCAAATGGACCTTATCGCATTGCAGTCGTAGCTTTATCCCAAATAGCGAAAGTCGCTCAAGATATCGCATAGATGATTCTTTTTTTGCTTTTTTTTTTTTTTTTTTGTTAGCATCTTTCACTAGCAAAAATCTCTCAGACTGTCAAAACTGTACAGAAGCTTTTGCAATAAATATAGATGCAAAGTCTACGTTCTGAAATTTAATAGCTAATTTTTATAACTGATAGTATAACGTTGGGAGACGATAAGTATTAGTCGAGAAGACATTCGTGTATTATTGTTTTTGTCCGTTTTTTCACAATGGAAAGACTTCATCTCAGCTTATCAAACGTCCACTGCAAGGATTGTGAAGAAGCCATTCACGCTTCACTCTCCAAGTTTCTTTTCATAAAGCCTGCTGACGAGACCTCCAGTACCCCACCCGAAAGGCAAGTTTATCACGATTCGGAAGTTGTTGTTTATAAACTTAACAATAAAGAACTTGACTTTTATTATGAAAACTCAAATAATGGTGTGAACGCTGGTTCACCATCGATGCTACAACATTATATCAAGAAAATTGTTAAAGCTATTACGAAAAGTGGATTCAATGTACTATCATGGGAATTTTTCGAGGATAACGAACCAACCTTACACTCTCAAGTTCACGATGCTAATCATTCTACAGCTGTTCAAAAAGTTGGGAATATATCGGACTGGTTTAATTTGTTTTCCCGTTTTGAAAGTCACCAAAACGAAAAACAGCATCTAAAGTACTGTCAGGCTTGTTTGAATTCTTCTTCCCATTCAAAGAAGAGAAAAAGCATGTTTTCTAGTTCATCGTCATCCAAACTTGGATCTCAAGAGAGTTTACCTCAAGAATCATTTGAAACAGTTGTTGCAAAACCTTCTCAGGAGTACCGTGCTGTCTTTCTTGTATCGGGAATGACATGCTCATCTTGTGTTGGTTCTGTTTCAGAAACTATTCAAAGTATCCTTGAGTCTGAGAATATTAGCACCAAAAATGCTGAAGGTGAAGCCAATTATTCAGTTAATCTCATACAGCACTCAGCAGTTGTGATTATTCCAAATAAACATATCATTAATAGTATTGTGAATGCCGTTGAAGACTCAGGGTTTGAATGTCGCTTGGTTGAAGTGCTTCCGGTCCAAAGGTCTATCAACCTTAAAGTCACCGCTATCATTGGTGGTATCACTTGTGCTGCTTGTGCAAATTCAATTCAAAGTGCTGTCAAAGATTTATCATTTGTATTGGAAAATGGAATTAATGTGGTCACTAAATCAGGTACATTTGTAATGGAAGAGTCAATAGATGAAAGTGAAGACAACCTAGCTAAATTAAAAGAAACTGTTGAAGATTGCGGATTCGATTTTGAAGTGGTTTCCGTTGATAAAATCAATTATACCTCAGGGAGAAAGAGCTCAAGATCCATTAATGTTGGTGTTGAAGGAATGTACTGTGGACATTGCCCTGAAATTATCACCAATTACTTGAATAGTTTTGGTGAAGCTATTGTCATTGAAGATCCTATCACATTAAAACATCCATTTATCAAATTCACATATATTCCTAATCAAGAAAGTAACTTGACAATTAGAAGATTTCTTGATGATCTCAATCATCTCCATCCAATTGATAATGACCCTGGGTATAAAATTGACAGTGACAAAGACGGTACTTTCCAATGTAAACTCATAGAGTCTGTTTCCATGGATGAACATTTACGCAAATTAACCAGAAGAGAAACCATGAAGGTAGTCAGAAGATTGTTAATTGCAATTGCTTTTACTATACCTACCTTTATCTTTGGAGTTGTTGCCATGTCCTTACTACCTTCCTCAAATAAATTTAGAATGTGGGTTGAAGAACCAATCTGGGTTGGAAATGTTTCCAGAAATACTTGGATCTTATTGATATTAGCAACTCCAGTTTACTTCTTTGCAGCTGATATATTCCATATCAAAGCATTGAAAGAAATTTGGTCATTATGGACCCATAGAAACTCATACAAGAAGAGAATATTCAGATTCGGCTCCATGAATTTATTAGTATCCCTTGGTACTTCCGTTTCATATTTCGCAAGTATAGCTTTACTAATCTTAGCTTCTAGACAAGAGCGTCACACTCACCAAGGTCTCCATACAACTTATTTTGACTCAGTTGTATTCTTGTCATTCTTCTTATTAATAGGTAGATTGTTAGAAATGATCTCTAAATCTAAAACTGCTGATGCCATATCAGGATTGAGTGAACTTAAGGTCCATCAGGCTACATTAGTGGAACCAATGAAGACTTCAGATCGTGATACCAAATATGACAAAGGTCAGTTAATTGAAACCAAATACTTGGAAGCTGACGACTTGATCATTATTGCATCTGGTGAATCCCCACCAGTTGATTGTATCATTATTCAAGGTAATAGCGAATTCGATGAATCTGCATTAACTGGGGAATCAATACCAGTTAAACATTCACCTGGTCATCAGATTTTTTCAGGAACAGTTAATTCTGGTAACAATTCCATCATTGCAAAAATTATTAGCTTGGAAGGAGACTCACTTATAGATCAGATTGTTAGTACTGTACGTGATGGTCAATTGAGAAAGGCACCAATTGCTCGTACTGCAGATTTATTAACTGGATATTTTGTTCCAATCATTGTTCTATTGGCAGTTATTACCTTTGTGGTTTGGATAGGATTGGCATACTCTGGAAAATTGCCTGATGATTATCTCGATGTTGATATTGGTGGGTGGACTGTTTGGTCGCTTGAATTTGCTATTGCAGTTTTTGTAATTGCCTGTCCATGTGGATTGGGCTTAGCTGCACCAACAGCATTATTCGTTGGATCCGGTTTAGCTGCGAAATATGGAATCTTAGCCAAAGGTGGAGGTGTAGCATTTCAAGACGGAGCTAATGCTAATGTTGCATGCTTTGATAAAACTGGAACATTAACTTATGGGGAGCTTAAAGTTACTGACTTTGGATTTATTACAAAACAAGTAAAACTAGAAGAAAGAATTCAATTCATAAAGAAACTTGCGTTACAAGTCACCAGAGATTTAGAGATTTCATCAAAACATCCAATTTCCAAAGCCATTAAGACATTTATTGAACAAAATAATCAATTTCAAAACATTCAACCATCTCAAAATAAAGTTCCGCAAGTTGAAAATGTTCCTGGTAAAGGACTTAAAGGAGAAATAATCCTCGATGATGATTCTGGAGAATTGTGGAATAAATATAGACCAAAGCAAGTCATATTAGGAAATGAATCATTGATGAAAGATAATTTGGTTGAGATTACCACCGAACAAACAGAATTATTGAACAAATGGAAAACTGAGTGTAAGTCAGTTATTTTGGTGGCAGTTAAATGTTTTGAATTATTTGAAAATGACGGGTTTCATTTAGTATTAATATTAGCATGTCGGGATCAAGTTAGGAAAGAAACACGTCTAGTGATGGACTATTTGCAAAATAAGATTGGTATTGAGTGTTGGATGATTACTGGTGACAATAAATTAACTGCTGATGCTATTGGGAAAGAAATTGGAATTTTACCAAATCATATAATCAGTGAAGTATTACCAGATCAAAAGCAATCCCAAATTAAAATGATTCAAAAATTGAAGAATAACAATATTGTTGCAATGATTGGAGATGGAATTAATGATGCACCGGCATTATCAGCAGCAGATGTTGGAATTGCTCTTGCATCTGGGGCTGATTTAGCGGTGACATCTAGTGATTTCATTTTATTAAATAAATTACATCCCCTAGTAACCTTAGTTACATTATTTAATTTATCGAGGGTTGTGTTTAGAAGAGTTAAATTTAATTTTGGTTGGAGTTTGATTTATAATTGTATTGGTATACCTATTGCAGCTGGAGTAATCTATCCATATAATAATTCTAGATTGAGTCCAGTTTGGGCTAGTGCAGCAATGGCATTTTCATCGGTTAGTGTTATAACAAGTAGTTTAGCATTAAAATTTTACCGTCCTAAAATTAAAGCCGAAAATTTACGTCAACTTGAAGAGGAGGAAGAAGAAACTACTAATGATGATATTAATGAAATTAACACCATTTAGGCAATATAAGATCTTATTTTTTTTTTTATTTTAGGTTATCTATAGATGCAATAACAGGGAAAAAGAAAATTCATTAAATCGTAGCACGATGATAAGTGACTTTAAAAAAGAATCAGACGTAATAATAATAGTAGAAAGAAGTAACAAAACACTAATAGGAATAATAAATATCTAAATTAACTTTTATTATCAAAGACATTTTTCTCAAATTTAACAATCATAACCGTAACATTATCAGTAGTAGCGTTATCCATTGCTAATTGACATAATTTTTTAGCAGCACTTTGAGTATCATAAGGTTGGCCAATTTCGTTTTGTTGTCTGAAGATTTCACTGACAAATTGACAAGCTTTTAAATCTGATATGACGTCCCAAACCCCATCACAGGCTAAAATCATAAATTCATCTTGAGGAGTAATTTCTGTTGAAGTGGTGAAAGGTCTACCAATAACCAAATTTTTCATATACGAATCACCTAAAGATCTGGTAACGGCCAATACACCATTAACGCGATTTTTCATAATCAAACCACCTTGATCTCTAATACGATTAATTTCATTATCATCCAGAGCTTTATGATCATAGGTTAATCTATAAGGTTTACCATCGCGATATAGTATTATACGCAGATCACCAACGTTTGAAGTGTATAACATTCGTTTGTGAGAAGAATTTGGGATAAAATCAAATTGGTTTGATTTTTCAGTTGAATTATTATTAATATTGCTATTTGAGTCATCATTAGTTTCCCACCTAAGTACTGCTACTGCAGCAGTACAACCTGACGAGCCATTACCATCTTTTTCAATTAATTCATCAGCCTTAACAAAAGAATTATGTAGAATATCTTTAATATCATATTTACCTGATAAAGGAGCCGCATTATTAATTTCATCATTCGAATTTGAATCTTCTAAAGAAATAATTTCATCTTCAACTAAATTATGTAAATTATTACCACACCATCTAGCCGATTGTTTACCAGCATGACCATCGAATATAGCAAAATACCCCCAATCTAATCTTTCAGCAAAATTCGCTACATAAGTATGAACATCTTCCATTTTAGCTCGATAAGCAGTATTTTTATTTTCAGCAACACCCACTTTAAAAGAAAGCCCATAAAAGGGATCGGATAAGTTGGAAGATGAGTTATTCTTCAGTTTGGATCCGCTTGCAATCTTAGTTATGGACAGCGAAGAAGATGAACGGTCATTGTGAGTCACAGTCAGCATTTCGAAATTCAATTATCAAGATACGTAAAGAGTATCGAAATCAACTAGCTAAAAATAAAAGGTCGATGAATTTTGTCTTGTTGCTGTGAGAGACTCCTGGTGTGCGGGTGTTTCCCCCCCGGTCGGGCTTCCCGCGACCCAGACACCAGAGAATTCCATCACCCAATGAATCACCAGGAGGAATAGATACTTATAGATCATCCAGACGATTGTGGAGACAAGTCTAGACTGGTTGCTGGAGGGTCCACACTGGAGGCAAATCATCCTAATGAAAATCATCCGAATGAAACACCAATAAGACAATAGCAAAAGATAAGTGCAGACAATAACAAAAGATCATCATGAAATCTTAGATAAATCATACCATTCATCAAGCAATGGTTGCAACTTTAGACAGGGAAGATTAGCAACAATCTCATTACAATGCCATCGGGCAAGAAAGACAATAGGACCCTGGTGTACGGAGCGAGCCCATTTGATTGCAAAAAAGTGAAATTACCAACAAGCAGCAACACAAGAGTGAAATTCCCATCGCCAATACACCTGGGCCATGAAATTCCGCCATAATCGCCCATGTTTTGTTAAACCAGGTAAGCGGATGCTAGTGGTGGCCATTTAGATGGGCTCAAGGGTGGGTCAACGATCACATGAGCGATAGCCGCGCCCTGCGCACCCACACCCAGACACCAGCGAGGTTGTCCGCGGTTCGGCAGGAACTAAAAACACAATCGGTGCTTATTGTTCCAAACAAGGTTAAAAGACAATACAAAATCACAATCAAAGCCCAACAACCGAAGCTTAATGTAGTTAGGCTATTTATAATTCTATTGTTAGGCTATCAAAGGACTATTAAAAGTAGATATAAAGATAAGTGGGAGATCAGCAAGGAAATAAGCAAATAGGGAGGGAAAGAAATAGCAAAGGGCTAAGGAAGGGAAAAAGAAAGAAAGAAAAAAAATGACTGGCATCGGCAGGTGAAAAAGATATTTTAAGTGCCGGGTCCGAAAATACCCAACCCATTTTTTTACGAGAGCTTATAAAAAGCATTTAGGAATCAGGGAGGAATTTACTACCATTTTTCTTTATTAGCAAGACACAGTATGGGAGATTCTAGTGTTCCGATTCCCTATGAGCCAAAGGGAACCCCCTTGGTTGAGTTTATTGAGTACGATAAAATTAATTTCAAAACGGTGACTTGGAAAGTGCCGGAAAATGTTGAGTATAAAGGCAAGATAATCTACGTTCACGGGTTTGCAGAACACTCTTCAATATATACGGAGGCCTTTGATAAGTTGAGTCAATACGGGTACGAGATTTTTTTCTTTGATCAAAGAGGAGCCGGAGAAACTTCTCCAGGCGAGTATGTGGGTAAAACCGACGAATATCATACATTTGACGATTTAGATTTTATGATTAAACATAATTTAGAACAAAGAAGTGACCAGGACGAAAAATTCATATTGGCGGGTCACTCCATGGGGGGTGCTATTGTACTCAACTATGCCATTAAGGGGAAGTACAAGAATTCCATTAAGAAGATCTTTGCGATTGGGCCTTTAATTAAGCTACATCCCAAGACCGAGCCTAATATTTTTATAAGAATTGGTGCGCCGATCATCAATCGGTTATTTCCAAACATGAAGTTTGATTCTCAATTGAAGTATAATTATATTACTTCTAATCCTAAATGGATTGAGTACATTGCTAAACATGATACTAAATTGATTGGTACTGCCCGTCAATTTAATGATATGTTTGCCCGAGGTCATATTTTAACCAAGGAAGATTACGTTGCCAAATTCGATCCAAAAATATCCTTATTGGTTTGCCATGGTACCGACGATAATGTTAATTGGATCAAAGGTACCAGTACGTTTATCAATTTATTGGCGGAAAAAATCAATAAGAAATTTCTTCCCATTCAAAATGGTCGTCACTCATTATTGATTGAAAACGATGTCATTTTCAATCAAGTGTTTAATGATGTGGTTGACTTCTTAAATGAATAAGTGTATATGTATATTTAATGTTATGATATTATCTTACGCGTAGAATTATTACATCACCCGAAGGTAGTGCCGGTCACGTGAGACAGGGCTGGATGATTAAACCCTGGCAGTAGTCTTAAAGACAAACCACACGTTCTTTTCTACCGTTTGCTGGTCAACTCTATTGTCTGCTTATTGTGAAAACTATTCCCGTAGTTAACCCATGCAACGGAAATAGCAAATGCTTTTCTTGTTTTAGTTAGGAACAACCGCTACTACATGAAATTGGCCAGACTCAGAAATCATCCACTTGAAACTCATTAAAAATCTTGTTGGAAAACACCCACTTCAGTCCAACTGATCAAGGTGGCTAGCTACCTGTTTGTAAGTTGCTAGATCCCCCGTGTAACCACCGGGAATCACCTAGACATGGTGCTGACAAATTAGCATCGTGGTGTCAGAGTCAAAATTGTCTGGATCAGATAAACAAAAAAGCGCACAATGGACAACGGTTAAACTTGACAGATCTGGTCAACGCCCACCGATTCCTGGGGAATTAGGAGTTAAGCAGCGCAAGCAGAAGCTGATTTGCAAGAATGTCAATCGATGCCACCCTCCGGAATACTTGGAACTTCTCCCATTGGATGAGAGAAGCCAAAGGCAAAAACAAACAATGTAATAACCGAAGAAAAAAACACAAGCCTCGCTCAAGAACAATTACGCTACCAACAGGTACGAGATGATTCCAACTGGTATTCGTTGAGATTTTCTACCAGCAATACCGAAATCAGAGAAGAATTTGGCTACAATACGGTGGATTTTCGGATCCCTCGATCCCAGCATTTGACAGATACATCATCATGTAGGTTTAAGTTAACGGATCGACAATCCGATGAATGTAGAGGCACGAAAAGAGAGTTAAATCCACAATCCAACCAGCCGAAGCTGGAGATGGTTGGGTTGGTGGATTTAACCATGAGTTAGTAACAATAGATAAAAAACAAAATATAAACCAAAATATAAAACAAAAGATGGAACAACGAACAAAAGATGAAAAATGAAAATTTTACAAAATTGACAATACCAGTCTAACATACAACACAACCAACATCTTTCTTGGCAGGTCTCATCGGTTGAAGATACCAGGACACTCCGTAGAGTTCGAGAATGAAGTGATAGATTGAGCACATGGTATACATGTTGATTACCAACTGTATACCAGTTGTAGTTGTATAAGTTGTATAAGTTGTAGTTGTATAAGTTGTAGTTGTATAAGTTGTAGTTGTATAAGTTGTATGTATACTAGTTGAAATGTCGTACGTATAAGACTAAGCAAGTACAAAAGGTAAAGTGATATGTTGGTCACAAAAAAGATATCCGAAATTTCATTATCGAAAAGATCTAATCAGATGCAAATCTCCCCAACGTCATGACTTGTCAAAAATGATATTTTTCGGGGGGTCCCTTTGGCTGGCAGACCACTTCGTATCGTAAAATCCTTTTCGGGAAGGTCAGGTTGGCAGTTTTATTACAGCAGCTTGATTCGGTAAGTGTCTCCTGCACTCTTGTCAACCAGATGAGTGAAACAAGGCTCCTACAGACAGCAGCATTTGCCGTTTTCTCAAAAATCAACCCATCTACTGGCAAAGCCGATTAAACGGATCGTCACTTTTCTTACCTCCTCTCCGGATAATTAAAGAAAATAATTAAATCCCTTTTCAATACACGGCCTTACCCCTAATCTACCGGAGGATGCGTACCTGTACCTCTTAAATTTAAAAGCTGTCAAAATGCGCATCCGGTTAAATCATCAACAATAGAAGTATGTTAAATTACTTTCCAAGTTGACATAAACGGTGGATAGTCTTTTCTTTTGCTCACCTCTGGTTTGTTCTATCCTTGGCTGTACCACAACCTATTCCTTTCTTGATTGTACATACTTGATACATATTTCATACATATTTCATAACATCTTTGAGCATTTTTCGCTTTTTTTCGCTTTTTTTTTTTGTTTTCTTCGCTATTTTTCTTCATTTCCTTGAGTTATTCCTATTTTTCACTTGATTTTTTCCTTGATTATTGCTGGAAATTAAATTATGCTTTCGGCATTGTCTTTGTTATTAGTTCATCCCTTGGTAATTGGCTGATTTTTGGTAAATAAGTATCGAGAATGGTCTTCTTTCTTACTCTTTATTCCATTTGATTTAATTTAATTTTATTTAATTTTTTTTTTTTTTTTTTTTTTTTTTTTTGCTTTTTCTTACTTATCTTGCTTGGTTTGAAGGAAAGTCAATATCCTTTTGTGATAAGCTTATTGTTGTCATTGGATAATTCTTGACTCGAATTACTCCGATTAAGAAAATATCCTGGAGTAATTTTTATTATCCCTGTTCCATTACTTCTAACGTATATACTTGAGTTTTTGCCTACCGTTTTGTCTACAGCATTGTCTACTTTTACTTTGCTTCCACCTGTTCTTTTATTTGTCGATTTCGCCTGCGTTCTCGATCATTTAGAGTTATCCCATTGTTCAAGCTGTCAAACATCCTCATTCCTTGATTGCTTGTCAAATAACGGTTGTTTTTTTTGCAATTGTACCATTTTTACTATAATTATCTACATTCATTACAGAAACCGTCTTTTGACCCCTTGTTGATCCCCTACTATAAATTTCATTACTTCGGGCAATCACTGCCAAGCTTCTCTGGTGTTCGTTTGTCACATTATCGTTAACAAGGTTTTTGTTCAATCTTTTAATTCTTGTTTTGTTTGTTTGTATTTTTGACAACTAAAACGTCACTGCTTTAGTCCATACATATCGTTGCTCCTTCGAGCCTATAGCCTTTGGGTATACCTCTTTGACAAAGCCTTTTGGATCTCTTTTCTTGACTTTGATCAAACAATAGTGGTTATTTGTCTCAATTTCTAGTGGGTTCTGCAGTGTTTTTTTTTTTTCTTTTTTCTCCAGATCTCAGTGTCTCCCACTCACGCTTATGTCTGACTAGCATCTGTCTATTAATATCCTGCTATTCCTTGTTCCGAAATCTATTCAATTTAATCTCGAGATATTCCTTTTTTTTTTTCAACCATTTCAATTTTTCAGCCTTTTTTTTTTTTTTTTTTTTTTTTTTCCGTTTGGTTTGTTTCCTTTAAAGTGTGCCTGCTAAAAAACTTAAAAAAAAAAAGAAAATCATAACCCGATTCTTTTATCATTTATACCCTTCTAACCCTTACTTTCTAACCGTTACTTTAGCTGAATTTGGTCCTGGTGATTGTTCCTGGATAAGCCGAGAACACAGCTATAATAATTCACTTACGATGGGGTATACGATCAAACAGAAGATTGATATTTGTCTCAAGTCTGAGTCAAATCCAGAAATGACTCAGGCTGATTTGGCAGATTGGGCTAAAATTCAATATAGAAGCGAAAAAGCACCGTCACAAACAACTATATCTAGAATATTGAGTTCCAAGAATGACTTGATTGCGTCAAAAGAAACCGATTTTCAATTGGTCAGAAGGAGGAAACAATCAAATCCATTATTAAGAAGAATTCTAACCGAATGGATAACTCAAGCAATTTGGGAAAACATTCCAATAACCACTCCGATAATACAGCTGACAGCCAACTCGATTTGGACTCGATTACCCAATTCAGAAAAAGATGGGAATGGTGTATTCAATCATAAATGGTGTAATCATTTTGTTAAAAGACTTAATATTAATTTGCATGGTGATAATAATGCTATATTATCTAATCCTGGTCAGCACAAATTAAATAAAGTGTGGAAAATTGATGAGAAATTAGATTTAAAAGATTATTTAAATCATTTAATTGAAAAGGAAAATTATCGACCTCAAGATATTTTCACGATGGATGAATTCAAACTTTTTTATTCTTTACCATTAGATCAAATCTTTGATGTATCTTCAGTTGATAATGGATTGAAACAATCAAGTTTCACCACTGAAAATTCATTAACTATCATGCTTGGTTGTAATATTGATGGCTCTGAAAAATTAACTCCTTTAGTAGTTGGCAAATATGATAAATTTGATATTTCTCAAAGCTCCCATAATAATTTCAAAAATTTATCTTCAAATAATATTTCAAAACATAATTTAATGAATAAAATTACTGAAAGTTATCAAATTTTTTATAAATCTAATATAAATAAATGGATAACTTCTTCAATGTTTCAAAACTACTTATTGGCTCTTGAACATAAATTATCCAATGCTTCCCCCAATAGAAAGATTGTTATTATTTTAGATGATTCTTCTTCTCATCGAATTATTAATCTACAATTTAAAAATATTAAACTTTGTTATTTGAAAAATAATACTAATCATAAAAATCCTTTTTCCTCAATGTATAATGGTGATAAATTCGATTATTTACCGATGAGTTTTGGTATTGTCGAAGAATTTAAAATCTTATACCGTTTACAACAATATCTTGAAATGATAAATATTCAAAGAATTCATCATAAAAAAGAATTTAAAAACAATGATTCAAATCA
This sequence comes from Hyphopichia burtonii NRRL Y-1933, assembly GCF_001661395.1. Taxonomy (NCBI): domain Eukaryota; kingdom Fungi; phylum Ascomycota; class Pichiomycetes; order Serinales; family Debaryomycetaceae; genus Hyphopichia; species Hyphopichia burtonii. The sequence continues at coordinate 1,222,075 of NW_017963729.1, forward strand.
TTTTTTAAAAGCAAATTCAATAACTTTAAATAATTTCAAAACAATGGTTAATGGATCAAATAGTGATTCAGTTTTATCAGAATCAGATTATCAAATACCCTTAATCAAAGTAATTGAATGGGTTAAAAGATCTTGGGATTCAATTTCAAAAGAAAAAATATTCATGTCTTGGAAGAAAACTCATCTTTTGAATTTGAATGAAAATTGGCCAAGTTCAGATCCAGTAATTGCAAACGCTGCAAATGAAAGCTTATTGCCTTTGAATTCAATCACTTCAAACTATAATAATTATAAAAGCTATGATAAATTGGTTGAAATTATGAAATATCTTAACGTGGTGATTCCCTGGAATGTTGATGACTTATTGGGTCTTGTCAATGAAAGAGGTAAAATCACTTTAAGTTATGTTTCAATCGAAGAAATTATTGGTAGTTGTTTACTGGAATCTTTTGGTAATGAAGATATTGATAATCCTGATCCAACTAAAAATCCAAATCATAAACCTTCTAATGTATCAGCAGATAATTCAAATTCAATTAGTAATTTTAACAATAATAACGCCATTGGTACTTTATCAGATCTCAACAATAATAATTTGTTGGCTCATGAAAGTTGGTATTCCTCTAATCAAAATCAAATTCAAAATCAAAATCAAGGCCAAAATCAAAATGTCAATTCATTAGTTTCTCCTTCATTATCATCATCCACAGTCAGCTCTAATTCCCCAATGAACACTGTTCCTTCTACAAATACTGGGCCTCACCAATCCCAAGTTCAAGATGCTCAACACTCACTTCCTACTCCCCATGGATCAGCTATAAATCAAAATCAACTTCTGCTGAATAATTTTAATGGTGTTGATTTAACTTTCCCCGAATTCACCAATACGAATACCATTTCTTCTAACCCAGTCAATTTTAATTCTTTATTGGATGCAACCAATCCTACTGGTTCTACTACTATTACTCATGATGCCACTAATGGTGTGGATATCGGTCTTGTTGAACGTTCTCCTCATTACTCAGTTGGTTCTCCGGTAAATGCTACAACTTCAGCCCCTGTATCTGCAGGTGGTGTTTTCAATCATTCTGCTAAGAGTAACTCTCTTTCTTATGATTCCAGTAAAGCTTTGAGTACTGCAACTGCTCCAAGTCTTTCTAAGTTTGCTTCAACTAATTCAGTACCGGTGATTGATACTTTTTCGGACCCTAGCCGAAAACATAAGCTCGATGATGATACAGCATTGTATGGGAATGGAGGAACTCATCAAAGTAATAAAAGACCTCTGTATGAGTACTCTCCAACTAATCCAAACGGGACTGTCCAATTTCCTTATGTTTCGACTCCCCCTTTAAATGATTCTTTGCCTTCTACTGCTTCTTCACCTCCATATCAAAGAGGGACAGCTTCTTTGAATCAAGGTGTTTTGTCTAAGACTGTCTTTAGTGGAATAAGTTATAAGTCAAGGTCTAGTACTAATTTAACTCATAGAGGTCATTACGGATCACATGGTTCAAATAGTCCAACCCAAATAAACTCAAGTGCTTATTTAGCATCTTCCCAAAAAATTGATGATTCTGAGTTGATGATAATGTTAACCAGGTTAATTGATAATAGCAAACATTCTGACTCAGTTAAACTTTCTAGTAATACTGTCGATGAATTAAAAGTTAATTTGGCAGAACTACAAAACAAATACAGTTTAAGCAAACACGAAGGCTTCTCCGGTACCAATTAGCTTTCTTCTGTCATTCGATATACCATTTTTAGACTTCTCTCCTTTTTTTTAATTCTTGTTTTATTTTTCAATTACAGAAACGATGTCATGATGCTTAAAGAGTTCCTTTTTTCTTCTTCAGAAAGGTACAAAGTACCCCGATTTTTGTCTTTTCCTTCAATAGAGTATAAATTTGAAAGGAAAATTGTCATGTGTATTCTTCTATTCAATTTTTACTTGTTTCCTTTGAATGATCTGATTTCTTCTTTTTAGTTCTTCAGTTTATAGAATTTATTGATTAATATTGATCTTAGCTTTTACAAAAAAAAACTTTCATAAAAAAACATTGCACATTGAATCTGATATTTATATGATATGTAGTTCGAGTTAACTAACCTTTTATTTTATATACAAGAGTTGAGAAGACATCGTCATTAGAATTAATCGTGTAAAGAATATAACACCCCTAAGGATGCTTGCAAAGGAAAATCGCCACATTCCTACTTAAGCTCTTTAGCACTATCTTCATCATCTAGATCGATACCTAGTTCTCTAGCTTTAGCTTCCAATCTTTTTCTCTTTTCCATCCTCATTCTTCTTATCCTAGCAACTTCAGCTTGGATTTCATGAGGCTCTTTAGGAACTTGATTCAAAGTTTCAGGATCTGGCCAGTAACCTGGAAGATTGAATTTTCTCTCTGGGTTAAGACCAACATAGTACATAACAGCAATAGGTGTTAAAAGACAAAAACCGAACTATTTTAACCGTTAGTATTTACGTAAATAGTTAATGAATAAACGTAAAATAGGCTCATTTCCAAAGAGCTAGATAGCACATACCTTGAATGTCTCTAATTGAGTTCTGGTTATACCAGCAAAGAACCTTTGATAAGCCATTTTGGTCTATTCTTCTCTTTACTTAAAGAAAGAGTATGATTGGAAAACTGCCCATTAACTTTTTATCTTTGAAGGATATTTTTTTTTGATCAAAAGTATTCATCCGTACACCAAGTAAATATTCTTCAAAAAAGAAAAATCTTTCGAAACAAGAACACATCAATAACGTCAATTGGATTGAAGGTATACCCAATAGCTATCAACTTAATGTCTCAGTATACTGCAATTGAGTCAGACGAGGCACCATCAGGTCTCAACGCTAGCCGTGAAGCGAATACAGCTAACCCACCGACCAGGAACGCACAGGATATCACTGACCCTGCTAACTGGACTTTATATCAGAGATTGAAAGAATCATCCCATCCAGTAGCACTTTTGTTCTATATAACATTTAGGATTGCTCCAATTTTTATTTACATCTTTGGTAACCTTATACTTGGGTTTATTACAAAAAATAATAAGTTCATCTTGCATTTCATCATACTTGTTTTATTAATTTCAGCAGATTTTTGGAACTTGAAGAATATCAGTGGTAGACTATTAGTGGGTTTGAGATGGTGGAATGAAACAAACTTCGTTAAGAACTCACCCAATGGAGAGTTCGAAAACGTTTGGGTTTTTGAGAGCGCAGATCCAAATCGTATAATCAACCCAATAGATTCCAAAGTTTTTTGGATTTTATTATATGGACAACCTGCTGCCTGGATTGTTTTGGGGATTATGGCCATTCTCAAATTTGAATTTTTGTATTTGATTTTAATCACAATTTCTGTTTCCTTATCCTTGACTAACGCTGTTGCTTTCACTAAATGTGATAAATTTGGTAAGGCCAATAATTTGGCTACTGATTTGTTTTCCAGAGCTACAGGTGGTCTCTTAACGAGATTGAATCCTTTTGCATAATTAGAATCTTACATGAGTCCCCTACTCTCTTGATTATAATCAATATACATTAAACCGTTTATAAGATACGCGAGAACTGAGTCTCCGTTTCAATCTCATAGATCTTGAAGGCATTATTTCGGATTTGGTTTCCAGGTAGATAACCCCTGCCCCATCTTTCTTTTCGTCATAAGTTTTCCTACCTTTCACTATGCCCGACTCCATTCTTTCAACAAAAGCTTCATCCTCATAGTCAGTATTTTTGTCAATTGGTACTAAGATACCCTTTGCTGAGTTTACCTTAGTCTTGAAATTTGTAGTGTTGAAGTCGGAAAACTTAAAATTTTTGAATAAGCTCTTTCGATGTTGAAGTTTTACTGGAGCAGAAGAATTTTCTTTGTTCAGAACAGCTGATGGGGCTTTATTCGTGGTACTTGCTGATATCATCGAGTCATTTTTGTTAGTTTGTCCTTCTGTGCTATTCTCTGTACTAATTTGTATACTATCTTCGTACGACAAATTCCACAATGAATTGTCGTCCTCGATTTTTCCGAAAGTGTAATCTTGCTTGAAGCTAGTTAAATCAGATATAAGATTGTCAAGTTGACTATCCAAATCACTTAGTTTTCTTCTTTGAATACAACTGCCGTATCCTTTAAGCTTGTTCATCGTAGAATCCTCTCCTGAATGAAATGCAGAGATTGTTTTCTTTGCCATTGATATAAGAGTAGGCTCTTTTTCTTTTCTGGATACTTGTGAGTGTAGTTGAGGATTTGCATGCAAATAAGAATAATAGATTTCTTCAATTATTTCATCATAGTCTTCACTTTTCAAAGGTGCTGGGGTCTCTATCGAAACATTTGCTTGATTTTTAAAGCTTTTCATTTTGTTAAACATTCTAGACATCTTGCTTGAAGACTTCCGAGGCAATACACCTACATTTTCTAATGAATTATTGGGAGAAAGCTTGAATTCAGCTGTGTTGCAATGGGTCTTACTGAAGTTATTTTGAGAAGAAGTTAGACCAGATATGGCGTAGTTCGAATCGGGTGATGACTTACTCTTTCCACCCGGGGTAAAAAGGGTATGGTATTCAAACCTTGAAGACAACATTGGCCATTCGTTGTAAGAGGTAGAAGCATAACTCATCAAGTCATTTATAGAAGCATCAACTTGGTATATAAATATACTTTAGTATAAGATAAGCATATTTGTTTTGTGGATGGGCTCTATCTTTTGCCGCAAAAAAAAAAAAAATTCTATCGAAGAAGAATGCAACAAAAAGAATTATAAAGTTATTGAAGTATAAATTGAATTATCATCAATTTTGTATATGCAAAGGTATTATATAAAAATTAAATAATGGATTTATGAATCCCAAGGCTATTCTATGTGTTTTTTAAGAATGAAAAAGTGTTCCAATTTCTTATTCAAACCAGAATGGGTCTTCTTGTTGAGCATCAGTCCTGTGTCGTTCAATAGTTTCAGCTCATTAATTAGCTTTTTATCCGTAGCACCTGGCTCGCTATACATCACAATTGTTTCGTAGCGGTTGACTAAATTCTTGATCTCGTCTGAGCTTATGTCAACCTCGACACCTTTGAGCTGTTGCAGTTGGTATACAGAAGACACTTCTTCCGATTGCTTATAAACAATTTTCAAAATAAGTTGATTTAACATTAGATTCAAATCATTATTGTTCGAGATTTTGGTAACTGAGTTTTTAAGACCTTCAATTTTCACATTATGGGGCATTCTTTCCAAGATTGTAATGGGATCATAGTATGAGTTTGATTGGTCGTCGGCACATTCTATGAGAGCTTTGATGAAGTTTGGTTTTTGCACAGAGTAATCAAGAAGAATAGACCAGGCTTCTTTATCATTTTGGTGTTTAGCAAATTTTATTGCCTTCTCCGGATCGTCCAATTCATTTATGATTAGCATCAACGCTTTTTTGTTTTCGCCAATCTTACCCAATAAATAAACTAGTTCTTCGACGAAATCATTTTCCTCACAGAGTCTTATAGCTTCATCTATATCATATTTGCTATACTTGGTTAAAAATGGAAGAAGTTTTGGTCTATCAAAGTTGGCATATAGCTTTATTCTCTCGTTTCCGAAAGGATACGAAAGATACTCATCTACTGCTGCTAATTTTTCTAGGTAGAAGTAGTTTATAAATTCCAAATGGTTATCAAACATAAGCTGAATTATATCCCCTGTGGTAATTTCATGTCTGTTTTCAACCAAAATATCAATTATATCTGCTAATTTCTCACCCAAATCCTGAACTGGTAACTCTTCGATTTCTTTTGATTTAAACCGCAAAGTTATTATACGTGGAATATCATTTTTGAAATTTGTAAGTAGATGATTGGAGGCTAAAAATGAAATAAGATTATAATCACGTAGATGTATCAAATGAGGAACAGCCTTGATGGGGTTGAACGATTTAACGTACAATTCAGTTAGTGATTTCCTCAATTTATCATTCGAATCATCACGTTCCAACAATTCTTCCAATTTTGCTTGAATCAGTTTTATATCATAAAGGTCGGGGTCCCAATTAATAAGTCTATAAAAAGTGTCATTATCGTCAATTTTGGATAACCAGTATTCCAAAATAGTATTATATATGTTATGGGGTAAATTCAACTTGGCATTAGTCGGAATGATATCAGTTAATTCTTTAATATGATTTGATTTGATGAAGATGTCTGCCCAAATTGACCACTGGGAAGTCACTTCCTTAACATAGTTATCCATTTCCTCAGTCAGCAGAATATCTGAACGTCCAGTCAAAATGGTACTTTTGGTATCTGCTTCAGGTAAATCTTCTAAATTCAACCAAAGTAGTTCTTTTAGGAAATCAGACGCTTCTTCCCAATTATCTAAAGTGATTAAACTATCTACGTATTGGGTACCAAAATTGAGTCTTTTAATTGGGGAGACTAAATGTTGACTAATATTCCAAGCATCAAAGAATCTTCGTTTTTCGAGATACCAATTCAACCTATCATCCAATTGAGTCTCTTGAGCGATAACACCATCTTTCGCGCTCATGATAAAATAGCTAGGAGTCTTTTCGCCTATATGAGAGCCCAAAAGGTAATCATTTAATCCTAAACCTTGTATATTTTTGAGCCCAATTTCCTCCTCGTGTTCAATATCTCCTGATGCAGAGTTAACAAGCTTTAAATCTGGAGGTGGGAATGACATTTTATTAGTATGGGGATCCCTTTCCGGAGTATTATAAGTTAGAATCATCCATAGATCATCTTTGAAACTGGATATACCAGCAATTAAACTATCAAACTTGAAAATATGTTCGACTTCAATTTTTTTTTCCTGAACGGCTCGAAAGGATATGGTGTTTGATGACAGGAGTATTTTACTTTTAACTGACCGCGTTTGAGTCAGCACATTATCGCCATCATCTACTGACTTGATGGACACTCTTAAAGACCATATATGATCAGCCCATGCAATCAATATTCTATCAACTTCAGGAAAGTGTACTCTTGGCCAATATAAATCACTCCTAGGTGAATTGTCGGGTTTTTTTATTGTAGATATGACTCTTTTCGTTGTGATATGATAGACGGTAATACCAGCATCACTCATCCATAATATTAAGTCATCAATTTTTTGAATAGAAACAATTGGGCCCTTATCTTGATCGAGAATGACATCAGATCTTTGACCCAACCAGTTTTTAGAAGAATAAATAACTTTACCACTCATCCCTCCGCTGATGAAACTTCTACTTCTGTGATAATTCTGGTCCAATATGACCGCATGAATAGGTCTCTTGAAATCAAATGCAACAATGTCCTTCTCATCTTCAATTGAACCTATAACAATTGTACCGTCCATCGATCCTGATGCGAAGAATTTCCCATCTGTATATAAAGATAAAACAGATGCCCTGTGGGCCTTGAACGTCCTGATTGTAGTGAAATCAGGTCTTGTAATATGTATTAGACCCGAGTGAGTGGCGAATATGAAGACTGATTCGTGAAACGTACTGGTAGATAGAGCATCACGTACAAAAAAGTTGGCTGGAAGCTTATTCACCCGAATGTACTTTAATTTTGGAGGTTCATCTTCATCTTCGTCTTTATCTTCTTCATTGTCACTTTCTTCGGATAATTCTTCGTCACTTCCAATATCATAACTTTTATCCACCCGCGAACCAACACCATCAGTGGTACAAGAGTCAATCGTTGTGTCGGGATCTTCATTGACACTCCCACTATCATAACTCTCTGTATCCATTGTATTTCCATTAGGTAGCGACAGCTTTAGCGTTTCAATGGTATGATTATCGTCGCTTTCTGTACCAAAAGCCCTCTTCTCAGACACACCGTCGTCTTCTGCCATTGTGAAGTGTAGAGAAAGCTAGGATTACTTGATGCTCAATGACCTTATTATGAATTCCTTTCTTATCCCTCACTGGAAAACAAATTATGAAGAAACACAAACTAATGCGAGTGACTGATTATCAACTGTACCAAAAAAAAATTTGTAAAGCAGGTTAATCTCAACAATTTGAGCCTTTACTCATCTTCTTACCGATGCCTACTGCTACTAAAGGTGTGTTGGTTCAATGCGATCCTTCCATTAAAGCGTTGATTCTCCAGATTGATTCCAAGACACCGGGGATTGTTATTGAAGAGTTGGATGAGACTCACTTAATTATCAAGCAAGATCAAGTTCAAAGTATCAAGAATGATTTGAACAAACTACTTTCCAAGAATATCTACGACCCCTTTGACGAACAATAGTGATACGATGCAATTTACTGTTTATCGAAACGTATGGTTTGAAAGAGACTTCATGACTAATACATTTATTACTTAATGTTGTGCTGGTTCTTGTTCATTTGGAGAAATTGATTCAGGAAGAACTTCAGCATCATTTTCGGGTACTTCGTTCAATATATCTTCATTGAATTCGATTGTATTTTCCTTTTCATCGTCTTCATCGTATAGACCCGAGACTAATTCGTTGATGAAGTTTAAGAGGGTATCAACTTCCATGATGTCTTCGAAAGTTTTTTGAATGGTTTGATTTGTATGATTATTTTCCAAGGTTGTGTAAAACTTTTGATAGGTTGATAATATCAAATTTGATAAGCCATCCATTAAAAATTTGATTATTATAGTGTCATCAATAAATAATTTAATTTCTTTATAAATTTTAGGTAATTCAATTATAAGATTATCTCTGAATTTAAGAGTATTTTGTAATGGATCAGATAAATTTGATTTTTCATTTAAAATAGGTTCTCCGATTTTGTTGGCACATTCTGTGATGAATTCTTGAACTGCGTTATTAAGTTCTAATTCGATTTCATATTTAGCATCTATCATATTGTTAATAACTTTTGGAACAGATTTTTTCGCCAATTCAATAAGACCACCCTTTTCATTGATATTATAACTAAATTCACCTTTTCTGAAAATTTGATAAATTTCATTAAACCCACTGGTGAAATCAAGAGTGGTTTCAGTTCTCACATATTGTATATCAAAATTATTTAATTGATTCTGTAAGATGATTAAGTTTTTCAAGTAATACAATTTTGCTCCTAACGGACCAAGATAGCTCAATGCCAATTTATATGCACCAGTTTTCAAAATGTGAATACAACTGTGAACGATGTAATGAGCCAAGTCATCGAAAACTATTGAATTTAATAATTCATAAATATTCGATAAAATTGTTAGAGCTTTCCCCAATGGTAAATATAAGTCAGGGAAAAGATTTTGATCAAATTCGCTATCAAGAGGATCTTTGGTCGTCCCATTCGCTTTATTAGAGCTACTACTAATTCGTTTACGATAACCAAATTTCAAATCCTCGACTTTGGGCTTATAATTAGCCAATTTATCATCAACATAAATTTGAATTCTAAAAATGATTCTTGATTGGACATCACGAAGTATAGGCTCGAAAAGTTCTCCATAGTTGATTTTCAGAGAGTAAGAAGATGAGTACGTAGAATAATTGGCAGTGACCATAGACTGGGACAAAGATACATCATCTTCAAACTCATAATATTTCTGTAGTAAAATGGTGAGTTCGCATAAACTAACAATATTTGATTCTCTTAATATTTTATGTCGCAAGTCATCATATAACGGATCGATTAAACTTTTGAAATGGTCATAAAGGCCATTTTTCAAAAATACTTGCTGATGTTGAGGGTAGTCCAAGTACTTGAAAAATTTTGAAAATAAATTAAATTCTTTCTCGATAATGTTTTTAAAAAACGAGATATTATTTTGGCAATACTGGACTAATTCTTCCGGTGATTCTTTTTGATTCTTTTGTTGATTAATCTTATCCCATATGTATGGACTTAAAAATGTTAATCTCATTTTAAAATATTGCAGCAAAATGTCGTCTAATAAACCTTGATATTCATCATGATTGGGGATTCTCTTAACTATTTCACCAACTAGGTTTGGAAATTGATAAAAACGTTCATAGTCATTAGAATCATTTTCTTGTATGTGATCAGAAAACTCATTAAACAAAAATATATCCATAGTAAGGCTCGAATTCGAAGTATTAGTCTTATTTTTGGTTAAAGCTTCAGTTATCTTATTGTTAAGGCTTCTTAAATCTTCAATCAAATATGTCCGTATTAAAGTTAATGCTCTAGTAGTACATTGTCTGTATCTAATCTTGTAAAACTCATATTCTTTAAAATCAGAATGAAGATCGAGAAAACTGATGGATTCATCTAACTGGACTAAAATATCCCTGAATCTTTGTTTTTTTATGAAATAATTACCTGGTCTTGATAAGCTTTTTGTGATTGAATCTAAAGGTTCGAAAGCACTCATCAATACGTCAATATCCTCTATAGTTTGTTGGTATTTTTGTTGTTGATTCAATAATTCAGTTGACTGGTTAGCAAAATCCACGGTGTCTTTGGAAACCTTATTATACTGTATCGTCAAAGAATCTAAAGTGTTTAATATATACTTATTGTCATCGATAAGTTCATTAACGTTTTCGATATTGATCGCACAATTGTCGGCAAAGTTAAGAATAAAATCATCCGGGACTTCGTTTATTACAGCCAAATCATCGTGGTCAAGCACGCTATTGTAATTGTAAGTTTCAATATGGTTCAGCCATAACACTTCTGATTCTTTCTCACTAAACGGGAATAATACACATGACTGGTCATCCGAACTCGATGTTTCTCGGCTTGAATAGGAAAATGACTTGGACCTGCGTGAAACCATTAAGTTGGTAAGCGCATTTCTTGACAATTGATTTGCTGTTACGGTATTTTCAGCATTCTTTCCAATTGGTGAATCTTTCTTGGAATTATTGCCCAAGTTTAAAACTTCTTCCTCGTATGACGGTACATCACTAGCAATCTTTTGGACTATGGATTTGCTTCTTCCCCTAGGCATATTTATTGACTTCGAGTGACTCCAGCGCAATTAGAATTTAAGTGGTTTCACTGAAAAGGCCAGATCGATAGAGGTTTTGGAAAAAAAAAATATACTACTTTGGTTTCTATACACAGGACGTTGAGCCTATGGCAGCCTCCGTACATCTCGATCAATAGGTGTATTTTTTCCGTTTTCACTCACTGACTATTTTTCAAAAAGCCTGATAAATGGTTAAAGTCAGGCATTTTACCACGGTTAGATATGGAGGATCCAAGAGAGCATGTTGAGGATGATTACAATCAATTGACTGAGGACTCTAGTGACGAACTAGCTGATTTGGAGAAGGAGTTCGAGATGAAAAGACAGAAGATTCTTGCTAAAAAAGCGGCAGCTAAAAAATCAAAAAGAGAAGTTGAAGTAAATTCCACACCAACCAAAACTCCTAAGGTAGAAGGAGAGGGTGGGCTTGATAAGACAGTCAAATCCGAACCAGGGGCTATGGAAAATAATGCTGGTGAATCCTTACTTGTAGGTAGATCACCCGATATTAAGACTACAGATACTCTAAAGAAAGAACAAGGAAACAAACGTTTGAATAAAGAAAATGACAATAAGCATGCAATAAAACAAGGTGTCAGTACCAGAGAGAGCAATTGGAGGGATCTCGAGAAGTCGTATGAGCCCAATCCATATAAAACTAATCCATATAAGCCCAATCAATATAATACTAACCAGCATTCAAGGAAACCGGCACAACCAAGTAATTTTGCTGCTAAACTCCTAGCGGCACGACAGCTGGAAGATACCACTGCCAAAATCGACTATTCAGTACGTGAGTATTCCTTTGAAGGTTTACCTCCGAGAGAAAATATTCTGGTTGATGAAATAGACGTGTATTCGTCTTTGAAATTGATGAAAAGGTATATTAAGAAGGAAGATTTATTTGAACACTTGAAGAATGTGAAGATACTAAGAATTGATAAGTTGTTGGCCAAAGTTCAACCTCCAAAGTATGAGGAGCCTATGTATCTGAATTGGTGCTTTATTGGAATTTTATTACAAAAAAGTGAACCAAAATTGACTAAAAATGTTAATCCGACCAAATTTATGAGACTCACAATTGGTAATTTTAACAATAGCATAGAATTGATGATATTTGGAGATGCGTTTAATAAATATTGGAAATTACAAAAGGGAGAAGTTATCGGAATACTCAATCCAGAAGTTAAGAAATTGGGTAAAGGTTTTTCATTAGGATTGAAAGATAATAATGAGAGTATTATTGAAATTGGGTATAGTAAGGATTTTGGTTATTGTGAATCAACTACTAAGGAGCAGAAAAAGTGTCGAATGGTGATTGATAAAAGTAAAACCAGTCTTTGCATATACCATGAGAATCAGAAATATCAGATGAGTGGAAGAATGGAATTAAATGGGAGTGTAGGAGCCCGAAATCCAATTGAGCTAGAGAAGAAGCTAAACAGAAAACGAACTTGGGAATCAATAGAGAATATGTCAACATATAATGAAGTTACCAGTACTCACGTATCGTATGAAGGAGGCAGGTTGAGTAAAGATTATGATGACCCCAAGTTAATAGTTGATAATAAAACCAAACGGAAAAGACTAGATCAAGAAAGAAGTAATCAATTATTAGAGGCCAAATTAATGGGCTCTAAAAATTCTTTAGCTAAAACATTAGGTATTATAAAGAAGGAAGAAGCACGAGAATCAAATTTGAAAAAACAAGGTCTAGACGATCATAAACAAGCATTCAATAATTCATTATTAACCAAGATTGGATTTGATCCAACCATCATGCAAAATCAAAACCAAGTTGATGAAATATACAAAAGTCCAACCAAGAAAAGAAATGAATTATCAAAAGACTTAAAAGAATTATACGAAATCAGTAATAATAAACGAAACTCAAGAGAACTAACCAGCTCCAAACAAGAAAGGCTTGACAAAAGGAAAAAATGGAACGAGAATATTGAAAACTTACAAAAATATAAAGGAGTTCACAAGAAGCCTCCAGTATACGAGGATGAATCAAAGAATGAAGCATCACCAAGAAGAACAAATCGAGTCATATCAAGTGACGAAGAAGACGAAGTCCATGCACCCAAAGGTCGTCATTTGCTCAAGGAGGAAATGGACAACGAAGAAAGTTTGATAGATAACGACTCGGCCAGTGATGACAGCATCGAATTCGATATTGGTAATGATTTCTACAAAAACTTACTCAGAAAGTAGCCTCCCATGGAATCCATCCTCTCTTGCTCAAGAATAAGACGATCCAACGGTCTGTCTGGATGTGGGGACTCCAATACCCTTGGATTATCCATCAGGTACCCTTACACGAGTATACAAATTATTTTCACAAGATGGTCATTCTACAGACCCATCCAATGAAAGCTCCTACAATATGGATGATATGTACTATTCTTTCATATGACAAATACCTAGGGAGTGGGGATCATACAAGCAAGGGTATACTCAAAGACTAAATAAGTAAAAAAGGGACAAAAAAGATGGCCTGCGATATGGATCCCCCTCTTCAACGCCTAACAAAACAAAAAAAAAATTTTGTCAGAATGAGAAGAAGACAAACAAAGAAAGAAACGCACTGCTTTCAATGCAAATGCATATGGAAATGGAAGGATGTGAAGACGAAAATCGAACAGTGGTAAGCAAATGAGGAAAAATGGCCCAAAAATACTTGTTGGGATGGCAAGAGTTTGTACACTGAAGGATGAATTGAAAAAAAAAAAATACGGGTTAGAATCAAAAGGTGAAAGCAGGTTATTTCTCAATCCAATTCACATGAAAAAATTGATCTACACTATCATCCTAATATAAATGAATAAATATCCACATATTTTATAGACTAAAGAGGGATTTTAGAATTGGTTTTTTTCTTGTTAATAAGGGATTGTTTTTCTAGTTGACTCAGTTGGATAAGATACCTGAATATATACGAGGAATTATGTCTGCGGCTTCTGAACAGCTCAAGCAACATCTTGATGGGGTTGCACCCTATCTTACCCAATGGTATGTTTTGGTACCATTGGCGTTTTTGATTATATTTATTGCACATAAAATAAAGGTTTATAACTTTAAAAAGAAGTATGGATGTGAAGATTGCACGAGATATACCCAGGGTTTATTCATGATACCAGCTCTTATTGATTTATTGAAGTATAAGAAGCAAGGTTCAATGATTGATTATATTTATGAGATTTTCATTTCTACCGGTAACACTTTCTATATCAAGTTGGTGGGGGTTTACGTTCAGTTTACCGTGGACCCCGAAAATATTAAGGCAGTTTTGGCTACTCAATTTAACGATTTTGCCCTTGGTAGTAGACATGCTCATTTTGCTCCATTATTAGGAGACGGTATTTTCACCTTGGACTTTGAAGGTTGGAAAAACTCCAGGGCCATGTTAAGACCTCAATTTTCAAGAGAACAGGTTGCTCATGTTAAGTCTTTGGAACCTCATATTCAAAGATTGGCTAAGCATATTCGTAACTCTAAAGGTGATACCATAGATATGCAGGTTTTATTCCATAAGTTAACTATGGATACTGCTACTGAATTTTTATTTGGTGAATCTGTTTCAACCTTATCTGATGCATCTATTGGTGAAGAACCTCCAGTCAATTTTGAAGGTAGATTAGATTTTGCCGATGCTTTTACTATTGCTCAAAGTTATTTATCGACTCGTGCTTATTCCCAATTCTTGTACTTTTTAATTAATGGTCCTGAATTTAGAAAGGCTAATGCTAGAGTTCATAAAACCACTCAATATTATATTCGTGAAGCTTTAAAGACTGATCCTGAAGATTTGGAAAAAAAATCTGCTGGGGGTTATACCTTTTTATATGAATTGGTTAAACAAACCAGAGATCCAAAAATTTTACAAGATCAAGCTCTTAATATCTTATTGGCTGGTCGTGATACTACTGCTGGTTTATTATCTTTCACTTTACTTGAATTATCAAGAAATAAACGTATTTTTGAAAAATTGAAGAAGGAAATTTATGAAAATTTTGGTTCTGGGGAAGATTCCCGTCTTGAAGAAATTAGTTTTGAAACTTTGAAAAAATGTGAATATCTTAAGTTTGTTATTAATGAAGCTTTGAGATTATACCCTTCAGTTCCAGTTAATTTCAGAGTGGCCACTAGAGACACTACCTTACCTCGTGGTGGTGGTGCTGATGGTACTAAACCAGTTTATATTCCAAAAGGTACGACTGTGGCTTACTCGGTCTATACCACTCACAGATTGAAGGAGTACTATGGTGAAGACGCTCTTGAATTCAAACCTGAAAGATGGGCTGATATTAAGAGAATTGGTTGGGCTTATGTTCCTTTCAATGGTGGTCCTCGTATTTGCTTGGGTCAACAATTTGCTTTAACCGAAGCTTCTTATGTCATTACAAGATTGATTCAATTGTTCCCAAACTTGGAATGTAGGGATACTGACTACCCACCAAAGAAGAATGTACAATTAACCATGTGTTTACAAAATGGTTGTCAAGTTTCAATGTCTTGAGTTTATGTGTTTTGCAATCTTTGTTTTATTTATTCTTTTCATAACTTAAAATTAATGACAAAAAAATTGGAAAAAAAAAAAAAACATTTCCATAGTTATATTCATTATTTTTTATATATATTCCATACACATTGTAATTGTTAAGCAGTTTATTATTGTATTGGTAGCAAGGTTAATAATCACAAGTCGGTAATTGGGTGGGTAAGATGTCGCGGTGGAGCAAATGTCGTGGGCAGCCGGGGTCGCGACATTTCAACTGCTTTTTTAGCGATGAGTGAAAAATTACCAGTTCGTTAAAGTAAGCAATTGCTGAAAGATAATGTCAGATTATAAGAAACAAAAAACTGAACCTTCAATGCTTAGAATCTGTACTCATTCCGGTAGTTTCCATGCCGATGAATCTCTTGCTGTTTACATGGTGAGACTTTTGCCCCGTTATAATAATGCTCAACTTATAAGATCCAGAAATCCAACCGATTGGGAATCAAGCGATTTAGTGATTGATGTTGGAGGAAAATATGACGGTGGATCTAAATGGTTCGATCACCACCAACGTGAATTTAATGAAACTTTCAACTCGAACTTCCAAACCAAATTATCCTCTGCAGGTTTGATTTATAAACATTTTGGTAAAGAAATTATCCAACACGTTTTAAAATTATCAAATAATGAAGATATCGAATTATTATACTTAAAAGTTTATAAAGAGTTCATCGAAGCTTTAGATGCCAATGACAATGGTATCAACAATTATTCGAAAGAAGCTGAAGAAAACAAGAAATTCAGTGATAAAAATATTACTTTACCAGCCATAATATCGAAACTCAATCCAAGTTGGAACACTAATCCAACCGATGAAGATTTTGATAAGGCTTTTGAAACTAGTTCCAAGTTAATGGGTGATGTTTTCATCAATTTATTGGATGGCTACGGTAAATCTTGGTTACCTGCCAGATCAATCGTGGAAGATGCCTTTAATAATAGACTCGACGTTGACAAATCGGGTGAAATCTTGGTTTTGGGCCAATTCTGCCCTTGGAAAGAGCATTTATATCAAATTGAAAAAGAAAACGATGCTCAAGGTCTCATCAAATTTGTTTTATTCAAAGATTCTTCCGACAAATGGAGAATCTCAACCGTTTCGGTCACTTCTACTAGCTTTGAATTTAGATTGGGCTTACCAGAAGCTTGGAGAGGTATCAGAGACGAAGAATTATCCAAACTCACTGGTGTCCCTGGTTGTATTTTTGTCCATGCTGCCGGTTTCATTGGTGGTGCAAACTCCCAAGAATCGGTCTTGGAACTTGCCAAAAAGTCTTTGGCCGCTGCTAAATAATTTTTTTAGTTATTTATTTACTTAGTTATTTATTTTACTTAGTTATTTATTTTACTTAGTTATTTATTTATTACTAGTTCTTCACTCATTAACCTGTAGGTCCGTGCTAATATTGTAAATATTAGTATTCATTCAGTTTTAGCCAAGTAAGTCTCGATGCCCAATTGCTGCAAAACGTGGTACAGCCGTCTCGATCTCCAACAAGATCCTCCTCCATCTCTTCTACAATAACCACCACCAACTGCTTACTTGTAATGAACTCTACCTAGTGGTCTTATCTTGAAAGATTCCGGCTTATCTCTATCGTCCTACGAAAAGAGGAAAAAAAAATAAAAAAAATGCACAAAAAAAGGCTTCTCTACCGCATCATCACCAAAAAAAAAGCTTTTTTTTTGCTACATCGACTGGAAAATTATAAAAGGCTAAACGGTTCCAGCCGGGTCGTTTTCTGTTTCAATTTTTTTTTTCAAAATTTCTTAGTGATTACTGCAAATTTTGATCGTTTCACGTTTTGCAAAGGTTTGCTGTTGACTTTCGTGGCCACGATAACATATTTTAGATCAATTCCTTATTGATTTACTCGTGGTTCTCTTCTTTCTTTTTCAAAAATTTTTCGCTAAGTTTTCAAAATAAAGTCTTCTAGCTCGGTATCTCGACAATCAGAACAAGATGTGCCTTATGTTAGTGATGAAGTTGAAGTTCAAGGCGGTCAAGAATCGAAGTATGTAAGAGCTGATGCCTATGAAGAACCGTATCGTTGCTCTATTCAAGATGTTGCCGAAGCATATAAAACTAATTTAGATTATGGGTTGACCAATGATCAAATTGGAGACATTCGTAACAAATATGGTGCTAATAATTTAGGGAAAGAACAGAAAATTTCTGTTGTGGCCATTTTTGCCCATCAAGTCTTCAATGCAATGATTTTGGTTTTAATTATCTCCATGGTTATTGCTTTGGCTATTAAGGATTGGATTTCAGGAGGGGTTATTGCTTTTGTTGTTTTCATTAATATCTTTGTTGGTTTTATTCAAGAATTTCAAGCAGAGAAAACTATGGGATCTTTACGTTCCTTAAGTTCTCCAACTGCTAGAGTTTTGAGAAATGGTGAAGAAGCGGTTATTAATGCTGAAGATGTTATTCCTGGTGATATTATTCATATTAAAGTTGGTGATACTGTCCCCGCTGATATTAGAATTGTTGACTCCATGAATTTGGAAACTGATGAAGCGTTATTAACTGGTGAATCTTTACCAGTTGCTAAAAATCATAAAGAATGTTACTTTGATACTTCTGTTCCAGTTCCTGTTGGTGATCGTTTAAATATGGCTTACTCTTCCTCGATTGTTTCTAAAGGTCGTGCTTCTGGGATTGTTGTTAGAACCGGTATTTCGACTGAAGTTGGTAAAATTGCTGATTCTTTAAAATCTCACGATAATAAAGTATTTGTTAAACCAGATGAAAATACTAGTTTCTTCCTGGCCGTTTGGAAATCGTTTCTTAATGTGATTGGAAATGTTTTAGGTACTAACGTTGGTACTCCATTGCAAAAGAAAATGTCATGGTTAGCCATTATTTTATTTTGGATCGCCGTTGTTTTTGCTATTGTTGTTATGTCTACTCAAAAAATGGATGTTAATAAACAAGTTGCTATTTATGCCATTTGTGTTGCCTTATCTATGATTCCTTCTTCTTTGATTGTTGTTTTGACTATTACTATGGCTATAGGTGCTCAAGTTATGGTTAAAAGAAATGTAATTGTCAGAAAATTGGATTCATTAGAATCTTTAGGTAGCGTGGATGATATTTGCTCGGATAAAACTGGTACTCTAACCATGGGTAAAATGATTGCTAAAAAACTTTGGATTCCTGGACTTGGAACTTATGCTGTTTCAAACTCTAATGAAGTTTTCAATCCAACAGTTGGTGATTTATCGTATAATAAAAATTCTCCTCATTACATAAAAGAAAGTGATGAAGAATTTGATTTTACTACTAAATTACCTTCTCCTGAACCATCTCGTTTCAAGAATTGGCTTACCACTGCAACATTGGCAAACATTTCTACTGTTAACCAAGTTACAAAAGAAGATTCAAGCGAACGAGTTTGGGAAGCTCATGGTGATGCTACTGAGATTGCTATCAATGTTTTCACTACTAGATTGAATTATACCAGATCTAATTTGATTGAAGATGAATCTTTGGAGCATATCAACGAATTTCCATTCGATTCCTCCACTAAAAAAATGTCTGCCATTTATGCAAAAAAGAATTCTTCAACTGCTACTGTTTATACCAAGGGGGCTGTTGAAAGAGTCTTGAGTATTTGTAAATATTGGTATGGTGTTAATGGACCTTCAAGTCAAACCGAATTGGTTCCTCTTTCTGAAACTGATAAGGAATTAATTGAGGCTAATATGAATGCTTTATCTATTGAAGGTTTGAGGGTTTTGGCTTTTGCTCAAAGAGAATGTAATATGGATAAAGAAAATACCCAGAGCCGTGATGAAATTGAATCTAATCTTATTTTCATTGGTTTAATTGGTATTTATGATCCTCCAAGACCCGAAACAGCACATTCAGTTAAACTATGTCACCGTGCTGGTATCAATGTTCATATGTTGACTGGTGATATGTTGGGAACTGCTCGTGCCATTGCTCAAGAAGTTGGTATATTACCTCGAAATCTCTATCATTATGGTGATGATGTTATTGCTGCCATGTGTATGACAGCTAATGAATTTGATTCTTTAACTGATGAACAAATCGATGCTCTTCCTATTTTACCTTTGGTTGTTGCTCGTTGTGCTCCTCAAACTAAGGTTAGGGTTATCGAAGCATTACATCGCCGTAAGAGATTCGTAGCAATGACTGGTGATGGTGTGAATGATTCACCATCTTTGAAGAAAGCTGATGTTGGTATTGCTATGGGATTAAATGGTTCTGATGTCGCTAAAGACGCTTCAGATATTGTTTTAACTGATGATAATTTTGCTTCTATTTTAAACGCTATTGAAGAAGGTCGAAGAATGTCTGCCAATATTCAAAAGTTTGTTTTGCAACTTTTAGCTGAAAATGTTGCTCAAGCATTATATCTAATTATCGGGTTAGCATTTAAAGATCATGAAGGATTTTCTGTATTTCCATTATCTCCTGTTGAAGTATTATGGATTATCGTAGTAACTTCTTGTTTCCCAGCTATGGGGTTGGGTCAAGAAAAGGCTAGTTCAGATCTTCTTGATGTTCCACCTACCAGCTCTATCTTCACTACTGAATTAATTATTGATATGTTTGCTTATGGTTTCTGGATGGCATGTTGTTGTTTAATTTGTTTTGTGACAATTATTTTTGGCAAGGGAAACGGCGAACTAGGTACCAATTGTAATGACTCTTCAGGATCTAGTTGTGACTTAGTTTTCCAAGGACGTTCTGGTGCTTTTGCTGCATTTACCTGGTGTGCCCTTTTATTATCTTGGGAATGTCTCCATATTCGTTTTTCCTTCTTCAGAATGAGACCAGAACTGGAAAAGCCATGGTATAGCCAATTAGCTGGTGATTTATGGGAAAACCAGTTCTTGTTTTGGTCAGTTATAGCTGCATTCTGTTCAGTTTTCCCCGTTGTATACATACCAGTAATTAACGATATCGTATTTTTGCATAACCCTATTGGATATGAATGGGGGGTTGCAATTGGATTTACCGTATTGTTTTTCATCGGTTGTGAAGGCTGGAAATGGTTCAAGAGAATCTACCTTCGTAAATTCACTTCTAATCCACATATTGGATCAACTGAAAATGACCCTTTCAAAGAGTACTCAACATTTTCAAAATCCAATACCATGGATGTTTAAACTATTTCCTATTTCTGATATTTTTAATTCTTGATTGATATTTGCATTAACGAAGGCTGTGATCAATTAAAGTACAAATCTTTCATTTTTGTTTTTTTGTCAGAATAATAATTCCTTTCAAAGGGAATTTTGCTCTGTCTATTTTTTTTTAGAGAAAGTTTGTAACTAATTGATTTATCCCTTTGTAATACAGAATACATAATATTATAAGAGCGTTTTGTAAGATTCAAGTATTGCTAGGTATATTTTTGTCCGATTTCTCTTATTTCTCCAGCAAATTGCTGAATATTCCTCGGTATGCAGGGAGCAAGAACGGTGAATAAAGTAATCCTCTGAATCCCGGTGTAGAGAGATATCCGTAGTCGTTTTAGCTGCCAAATGAGATAAACTTTGCTGCATGCCATACTTTCTATTGTTTTATGCAAGCCTAACGGAATATCTTAATAGAATCTACAACTCTAAAGTTTTAAAGAACATTATATCATTACATCAATTTAAGTAAAAATCTATTTGTTAGCTTCAATAATTTGTTTGAGGGTGTCAACGGTGGTACCTTCCAAATTAATGAAATCAAAACCCAAAATTTTTCTTGTCTTATCGTTAACAACTTTAGCACCAGTAGAAGAACCTTCACCTGGATTACCAATAGGTAAACGATCAGCATATTCAGGGAATTTAGAATGTAAGATATCTAATAATTGTTGAGAAGAAAATCTGTCGTCAGTTAAAAGCAATCTTTCTTCTTTAGCAGCGTCAGACTCAAAAGCAACAATGTGAGCTTTAGAAACGTCTCTAACGTCAATGTACAAACCTTTATATGGAGGAACTGAGTCGGATTTATTTAATTTCAATAAACCGTTAATGATTTCTGCAGAAGTGTTCAAAGTACCACGGACGTCTTCATCAAAGGCTTGAGGACCGAAAACGTAGACTGGATTAACCGTGCTGAGAATGAAGTTTGGTTTTTCGTTCTTGTAGAAATCCCAAGCAGCTTTTTCGGCAAAAGTCTTGGAACCGTAGTAACCCAAAATTGGATTTTCTAAAGCTTTTTCCCAAGTAATTGGGTTCCAGGTTTCTTCACTAATGGTAAGAGAAGTGTCGACATCGGCTTCGGCAGAACCAATGGCAGCGTAAGAAGAAGTAACAACAACTCTCTTGATTTGAGGACCGTATGCTTTAATAGCTCTCAATGCATTGGTGGTACCTTCAATGGCCGGGGTTAAAAGTTGTTTTTCAATATCAGTAACGTTAAAGTGGAATGGAGATGCAGTGTGCAAAAAGACACTAACTTCCGGGTGTTTTTTCAATGCTTCATCAAAAGCACCTTTAACAGCAATATCTGGAACAACTTCATAACTGAATTTTTCACCCAATTGCTTAACCAATTTATCCCCTTTGGCTTCAGATCTAACTGAACCAACAACGGAGTAACCTTTATTAATAAGGTCTTTAACGGTGTGCAATGCAATATAACCAGTAGCTCCCAGGACAAAAACAGTAGTAGACATCTTCAATTGAAATTATAGTGGTTACTTCTCAAAATTCCTCTCTCTACGGAGAGCAAGCTGATATTTATACCCAACCAAGGCCATCGCTTCGGATTTCTGCCGACTTTTCTTCTTTCTTTTTCTGTTTGCTATTGTCCGACTTTGACGTTTCCGGACTTACTTAAACCGGTAAGCCCGGCAACGTCCACACCTCACTTCCTCTTTGGGCTAGCTCCGGCAGCCACTTTCTTCTTTTTTCTTTTTTTTTTTGTTCGATGGGTTTCGATTGAGAAATGCTGATTAATATAAAGACTTCGTCTGTGAACGACGGCCAGAGTATGCCAATGAGCCAGACGTACTTTAAATGAAGTTAGCGAATATATAAGTAAGCCTGCTTCTATCAAGACAAAAAAAAAAAATGGTTTTGCAGCTACGCTCCATGTGTAAAGCATTACTAAAAGATTTCGCAACTTTCACTTCAAAATAACCTTTTTCTTTTAAAAGCCAATTTGGAGTTTATCAGATGAAACCGTCTGGTTCATGCAAACTTCCACCCCAGGGAAATACCAATCCGGAATCTAGTTCCACCACTCCGTTGAAGACATGAAATTTGTCAGGTTGAAGCATTCGGATGCTAGCCTTGGCTGGGGAAACTAGTCCGCGGTGGTTCGTGATAGGCTTGAGAGGTTGTTTCCAGCAGCATGGATTTATGTCCGCTAATTGAACTGCTGAAAAAGATACTAAACAGCGTATATCCCTCTTTATTCATGAAGCTGCCTCAACAGTTGGTTCACTGTTTTATTTTATTTTTTTTTTTCAGCAATTGAACGGAAGTTGACAATGGTCGGTTCTGTCTTTGACCGGAAGTCCCCCACGGTATAACTCCTACTGCCAATCAACAAAGCCAACGTAAGTTCCTACACCAAGGGAGTGACGTGAAATTAAAAATGATTGTTGTTGTAAGGGGATTGAATGCAGAAAACGGAAGGAAATTTATAGTGTAATTAAGCAATTGTTACCGGACTAGATCAATGGGTCAGGTCGGATTTAGTTTGAAGGAGAGATTATATACAGTGTCTTTTGGTATGAGCTTTTCGAAGTACTTAAGTCGGTGATACGCCATTTTACAATTTTTTATATCCATATTTTATCAATTGAACTACAATGTCTATTTTCCATCTTTCGTCGTTTCCTCCAGCCAGAAGAACAAAAGTGACCCGAGCTTGTGACCCGTGTAGGAAAAGAAAGGTCAGGGTATGGCAATTCATTTCAATCTCATTTTAGATCGAATTGATGTACTAACTAATTTTTTAGTGTACTGGAAGAGCAGTTTGTCCCCGATGTATGGAAAGAAATCTTAATTGTACCTTTACAATTGGTGATTTAAGGAGTTCCAGAGGCGCTAAATCTAAAAGACTAAATCCGGGGGCTGATGGTAAAAAAATTGAATGTATTGAGGTATCTCGAGCAATTTCTGATTCAGGTGGTAATGTTACTGTTTTACCATCAATTGAGGATATCTTTAAACAATTGAATATTGAGTTGGTATCATTTATGAAGAATTCCGGTGAAAATGGTCTACCGAACATGAATGATATAATGAATGCTCTTCTGAGAGCTCATTCAAAGACTGATTTGGAAGCCATTGATAAATCTCCCCTTAGTGATCTTTTAATCACACCCCCTTGTTCTGGAGGATCATACCGTGGGTCAAACGAATGTTTCTTCTCAATTGACAATAATAAACTCATGTATCTGGGATTTGCAAATTGTGAATCAGTGGTACAAGAAACCAAATTTATCTTTAGAAATATCATCGGAATAACTAAATTTGACTCGGTAGAGTTTGATCCTATTAACGATATCGTTATTGAACCAACCATTGAGTTTCTAGAAACAATTCCGGAGAAACACATTTGCATTCAAGCCTTTAACACATTTGTCATTTATGTTCATTGGCAAGCGTATCTTTTCGATGAAGAGGATTTCCGTCGAGAAATTGATGAATTATTTCAGAACTCAAATCAAATTAAAACAAGAGTCCTTCTTTACTTTATTTTGGCCATCTCAACCCTTGTTCATAGCCACGATGCCGGCAATTTCATCTGTGATCAAGCAGTAAACTATTTCAAAAGTGCTGTGAAGCTTAATACAACAATAAAAGATCAGGATGATTATTGGCTAATTTATTTCAATTTCTTCCAAGCTTTGTTTTATATCTATACAAACAAGTTTAAAACAGCTTGGCTTTTCGTGGAGAATGCAATCAAGAGTGGTGAGAAATTGAATATTCATAAACTTTCAATTGATCATCCAAACTATGATCATCTTGTGAATTTATTCAGAACATTGTATTATTATAATAAACTGACTGCTATAACTGCTGGTAAACCAGCATTGTTTTTGAATGAAGATTGTCATGAATTTACCCCTACAAATCAACAATATGAAATTTCAAGGTTTGCTAAAACTATTAAATTTGATAGCACTGAAAGAATTAATTACATCACAAACCCCGATAATGATCAGCTTTTCAGATCAAAAGTTTATTTTTATCGAACTCAATTATTAAGAATTGCAACTAAAATAGACAATTCAGTGTACAACAATTCGGAAATTAAAGTATCAAAATTTAAAACCCTTGCCGTAGAATTAAAAGAATGGTATGCAAATCTTCCTCCAGATTTAAAAGTTGAAAATTCATCTTCTGGGAATTCAGAAGATGAAATTAAACATCGTTATGCATGTCTTCATTTAAATTCGGTTCACTTATATGCTATTTTCTTATTAAGTCGACCTTTATTGATGTATGAAAGAACTTGCCAATTTACCCCAGAAATAAGAAATAGTATACCTTGTGAATTTGTTGGTGAATTTAAAAACGCTGCAGTAACCAGTTGTGTTTCAATGATAATCGCAATTATCTGTTCCGATTCAAAACAAAATTATAGAAAATTGGAACGGAATATTTATTTTAAAACTGCTCTTTATGCATGTTCAGTATTGGGAATTTGTTTAATTGAAGATTTAGATGTACGATATATGGAATACTTAAAGATTGGTTTATTATTTTTCAAATTGCATATAAATAAAGTACTTTTCGCTAAAAATTATGCTTATATTTTAGAAGAAATGATTATTACCTTATCATTATATCATTCAAGTAGGGATAATGATGAATTAATTGAAAACTTGATGTCTTTGAGGCTAGATAATTTACAAGATGAAAATTACCCCGATCTTAATTATATTGCATGGGCTGATACTCAAAATAATTTTGTCACCAACGAAATAGCATCTATACGGGAAAAGGATCATTTAACGAAATAAGGTGTATTAAAATAATAGTAGAAAGAAAAAAAAAAAAGTTAGAAAACGTCATTTTCATAAGGACAATTAATACTACTGTGACCATCTCTTTCACATAATCCACACCAATCATCTTTACCGGCACTTGGATCAATGGGGGCAGCTGGTTTATAAATTGGTAAACCATCCAGACTATTAGGGGCAATGTTCTCCGACTCCAATTGAATCAGAGAAGATTGATTCAATTCTTGTAAAGTTTTTATTTTATCTTCCAAGTCTATATTTTTTTGTTTGAAATCATTTAATTGATTTTCCAAATCTTTATTTGATTCTGATAAAGAATTTATTTGAGTTGATTTGGTATTTAACTCATTTTCATGTAGAGTATCTAATTCATCCAAAGACTTTTGTAAATCGGAGAGTTCTTCAAAAGTAGGTCTAATTTCTAATTGGTGATTTAAATCATCTATTTTATGATTAAGTTTAATAACTTCATCATTTGAATCAGATAATTTTAAAGAATTTAAATCATTTGATAATTCTTTAACATTTTCTTTATCATTTGAACTATCTAATTTAATTTCTAATTCAGTTATGATTAAATCTTTCTGTTTTAATTTTTTTTGTAAATCAGTAATGGTGAATTCAAAAGAAGCTTTATCTTGTTTTAATAAATCAATTTGATATTCTAACTCTTCAATTTGTTCAGAGTTTTCACCGTTATCAACTGATTTAGTAAATTGATGATAATTTGATTTTGAAAATTCATCTAAATCATCTTGAGTTTTAGATAATTTTTCTTTATAATCAAGAATTTGTAATTCCAAACTTTGTATTTTAGCAGTGTAATTTTTCTCTAATAAATGATGTTCCAGATTTAAATCATGAATAACTAAATTTAATCTTTCAATTTCTGATTCATGATCATCTCCATGATAAATTTTTTTTGATGATGAATTTGAAGTTGGAGTGGTTATTTGATTATTATTTGATATATCATCTTTTTCTTTTAAAAGTCGTTCAATATATTCTCTTAATTCTCTAAATTTTTGATCGTATAAAATTTCAGTTTCTTCATGGGTATTAACTAATAATTGAATACTAGATCTCCATTCTTCACGAGCTCTTTCAAATTCTGATTTTTGTCTTGATAATTTTTTATCCTTTTCTGAAATATCAATTTCGTATTCTTCTAATAAAGGTTGTAAATCATTAACTGTAATTCTCAATTCATTTAATATTTCCATTTTTTCATTCATTTCTCGTTCATTTATATCATATTTTAACTTTAAATCATTATATTCTTTTTGTAATTTCTTGATATCCATGATTTCAGTTGGTAATGGTGCATTTTGAGGTAATGATGAAGTATTTAATTGTGGCGATGATATTGGTGAATTAGTATATCTCAGATCTCTTTTTTGAATATTTATTGATTGTTGAGTTGGACTATATGATAATCTTTGAAACGATCCCAGTCCAACCCTTGGATTTACTTTATTTGGGGATGGACTTATTATATTTTCACTTGCTGGTGAATCAGGTATACTATCGCTACTTAATCTTTTCTTGTTTAATGATGATGTTGATGATAGACTATTACGTAACCCATTCGAACCACTGGATCCTCCAATTTGCGGATTGGCCTGTTTTAATCGATCAATTGGTAGGAAAAGCCCCGACATTGGTTGAATAACATCAAAATACTGAATCCCATTAACTGATCCGTTATTTTTACCTCTTGAAGCAGCAATTGGTCCAGTTAATTCAATACCAGCGAAAAGACCTTGTTTCCCTTCTATTGGTCCATAATACTTCAATGTCCCATAACCACGAGTTCCTGGAATGGCCACTTTCGACCCAATATACTCCGACATGTCGATGATTTCAATAAGAATGAAAAGTTCTATTACTTGGAAGATCAATCAACAAGCTTTGTTTATTTATTTTCCTCGCGATTTCGCGTAAATTAGTCAAACTCTTGAGATGTATATATATATATATATATATACTATCACTCATGTATATATATTATATATACCCTCATATATATATATATATATACCCACACATACACATATTTATAATCGGCGTAACTTTATTCCATTGTTGATATTGTTCGCAATCGTCTATCAGGATTACTGACATAATGGCTCTGGTTATCCCATTGAAAGAGTCGCGGTCTACATAGCACAACCCGTCGGCGATTGGCCTTCGAGGGTCTTTCCACATATGGTGCGTGGTGAGCCCTTGATTTATACAAGTGGGAAGGAGTAAGAAGAAGTAGCAGAGAAGGGCCGTAAACATCACCGGATGTACGGGTGCAATATCCACTGTCGATCACGTGCGCGCATCGTGCGGGTAACCCATCCACACAATTTTTTTCGTTCAGCGTATTTATGAGCACGGCCTTATTGAACTTACTTGGTTACGCACGTATCATAGATAAGCGGACGATACGATTTGGCCCTGGGCCTCAGAAGACAGCATTGAGTGTCGGTGGGTGTCGCTGGCGGTTGTTTAATTGGCAGGCAATGACAGGCACGGTAAGGGCCCGTGGCACTGGTGGATAGAGAGTCTCCCGTAGTCAAACCAGAGGATAACCACCAAAAAGAAACGCTTTTGTTCTGCGAAGAGCAGGGTGAAAATTTTTTTTTTTTTTTGGCAAAAATTTTTTTTGGTTTGTTAGCGAAGGTGTCTAGCTTTTTGTATTGAGATGCTCAATTAAATATTTAAAACGTTTCCCAAAAAATTTTCTATTGAAATTTCTTCTTCTCCTTTTTCTTTCAATCAACGTTGGAAAATGTCTGCTGCCAGTGAATCCAAATACTCTGCTGAAGTTCTTTCCGAGTTATTAGGCAAATTACAAGTTGCTGATAACAAGGATGAAGCTGCTGCTAATGTTTCTTCTTTCTTAAATTCTTCAATTGTTGAACATGATGTTCCAGTTGAATTTTTTGAAGATTTGAAAAAACAAATCAACAACAAGAAAGATGCTTCTGCTTCTGCTGCTGCTTTAAATGCTTACTCTCATATTGCTTCTTCAAATGGTTTGGCTCCATCTGTTGAACCTTATGTTGTTGCTTTAACTTCTGACGTTGCTGCCAAATCTGGTGATAAAAATAAAGATGTTCAAACTGCCGCTTCTGACGCTTTATTAGCTCTTGCTAAGGCTATCACTCCAACTGCTGTCAAGAGTTTATTACCATCTTTATTAGAAAACTTGGCTAACACTAATAAATGGACTGAAAAAGTTGCCATTTTAGCTGCTATTTCTCAATTAGTTGATACTGCTAAAGCTCAAATTGCTTTAAGAATGCCGGAATTAATTCCAGTTCTTTCTGAAACTATGTGGGATACCAAAAAGGAAGTTAAAGAAGCTGCTCATAAAACTATGACTAAATCTACTGAAACCATTGACAATAAAGATATTGAAAGATTTATTCCAAAATTGATTGAATGTATTGCCAATCCAACTGAAGTTCCAGAAACCGTTCACTTATTAGGTGCTACCACTTTCGTTTCTGAAGTTACCATGGCTACTTTATCTATCATGGCTCCTTTATTATCAAGAGGTTTAGCTGAACGTGAAACTGCTATTAAACGTAAAGCCGCTGTTATTATCGATAACATGTGTAAATTAGTCGATGATCCTCAAGTTGTTGCTCCTTTCTTGGATAAATTATTACCAGCTTTAAAAGCTAACTTCTCTACTATGGCTGATCCTGAAGCTCGTGAAGTTACTAACAGAGCTTTGAACACTTTAAGAAGAGTTGGTAACATTGGTCAAAATGATACTATTCCAGAAATTTCTACCGCCGGTGATATCCCAGTTACTTTAGGTGTCTTTAAAGAATTATTAAAGGGTAAAAACATTGCTCCAAGATTTGATACCGCTTTAACTTATATTGGTGCCATTGCTGGTGATTTAATTGATGAAAGAGAAATTCAACCAGATGCTTGGTTACACACTGTTTTACCTTTTGCTACTATTTTCTTACACGAAAAAGAAGCTAAAGAAATCATTGAAGAATTCAGAAAGAGAGCCGTTGATAACATTCCTCAACCTCCTTCTTTTGAAGATGAAGAAGATGAAGGTGAAGATTTATGTAACTGTGAATTCTCTTTAGCTTATGGTGCTAAAATCTTATTGAATAAAACTCAATTCAGATTAAAGAGAAACAGAAGATATGGTTTATGTGGTCCAAATGGTGCTGGTAAATCTACTTTAATGAGAGCCATTGCTAATGGTCAAGTTGAAGGTTTCCCAACTCAAGAAGAATGTAAAACCGTTTACGTTGAACATGATATTGATGGTACTCATGCTGAAACTTCTGTTGTTCAATTCGTTATTGAAGATGGTGAAGTTGGTTTAACTAAAGACACTGTCGAAGAAAAATTAAGAGAATTCGGTTTCTCTGAAGAAATGATTTCTATGCCAATTCAATCCTTATCTGGTGGTTGGAAAATGAAATTAGCTTTAGCTAGAGCTGTCTTGAAAAATGCTGATATCTTATTATTAGATGAACCAACTAACCATTTGGATACCGTTAACGTTGCTTGGTTAGTTAACTACTTACAAACTTGTGGTATTACTTCCATTATTGTTTCTCACGATTCTGGTTTCTTAGATAAGATCTGTCAATACATTATCCATTACGAAGGTTTCAAATTAAGAAAATACAAAGGTAACTTATCTGAATTCGTTCAAAAATGTCCATCCGCTCAATCCTATTACGAATTAGGTGCTTCTGATTTAGAATTTAGATTCCCAGAACCAGGTTTCTTAGAAGGTGTTAAGACTAAACAAAAAGCTATTGTTAAAGTTTCTAACATGACTTTCCAATACCCAGGTACTTCTAAACCTCAAATTCGTGACATTAACTTCCAATGTTCTTTATCTTCAAGAATTGCTGTTATTGGTCCAAATGGTGCTGGTAAATCTACTTTGATTAATGTTTTAACTGGTGAATTATTACCAACTGAAGGTGATGTTTACGTTCACGAAAATTGTCGTATTGCTTACATTAAACAACATGCTTTCGCTCATATTGATAACCACTTGGACAAAACTCCTTCTGAATATATTCAATGGAGATTCCAAACTGGTGAAGATAGAGAAACCATGGATAGAGCTTCTAGACAAGTTAACGAACAAGATGAAAACTCTATGAAAAAGATTTTCAATGTTGAAGGTACCCCAAGAAGAATTGCCGGTATTCACTCCAGAAGAAAGTTCAAAAACTCTTATGAATATGAAATTTCTTGGTTATTAGGTGATAACGTTGGTATGAAGAACGAAAGATGGGTTCCAATGATGTCTGTTGATAACACTTGGTTACCAAGAGGTGAATTAATGGAAACTCACTCTAAGATGGTTGCTGAAGTTGATATGAAAGAAGCTTTAGCTTCCGGTCAATTCAGACCATTAACCAGAAAAGAAATCGAAGAACATTGTGCTATGTTAGGTTTAGAAGCTGAATTAGTTTCTCACTCTAGAATTAGAGGTTTATCTGGTGGTCAAAAAGTTAAATTAGTTTTGGCTGCTTGTACCTGGCAAAGACCTCATTTGATTGTCTTGGATGAACCAACTAACTATTTGGATCGTGACTCTTTGGGTGCTTTATCTAAAGCTTTGAAAGCTTTCGAAGGTGGTATTGTTATCATTACTCACTCTGCTGAATTCACCAAAGATTTAACCGAAGAAGTTTGGGCTGTCTTAGATGGTCAAATGACTCCATCTGGTCACAATTGGGTCCAAGGTCAAGGTTCTGGTCCAAGATTGGAAAAGAAAGAAGATGAAGAAGATAAATTCGATGCTATGGGTAACAAGATTGCCGCTGCTAAGAAGAAGACTAAGTTATCTTCTGCTGAATTAAGAAAGAAGAAGAAGGACAGAATGAAGAAAAAGAAGGAATTAGGTGATGCCTACGTTTCTGAAGACGAAGAATTCTAAGTGTGAGTTGGAATAAAATTATATATTAAATTACTTTGTTTATTTTCATTGATTTTTAATTCATTTTTTATTTTACTTTCACTTTTTTTTTTTTTTGTTGGTCTTCATTTACACCTAAACTGTTAATAAATTTATATAAATCTATATATATTATATTGTTTTTGATAAGTTTTGTTATTTAATATTATAGATATTTATTATTATTTGTATTTGTAATTGGCCGTTTTGCAAAAAAAAAAAAATAGCTGCGAAAGCAACCAGATTGGAAAATCAAAAGTAGACCTTTACTATCGGCTACATGCTTTCCTATCAATTACCAGTTAAAACATGCATAGCTCAACATTACTTTTTATCATTATATTCACGGTTTTTGAATTGGCTGGAATATCTTATGGTATAGTGGTCAGAAAGCATTCATTAGGTAAAAGAGCTGGAAAACTAAATACAAAATATGTTGATAGTTCAAGTTTACTTCTGGTAAATGTTTCGACGATTGGCTGGGAAACAAAGCATCTTTTTAATGCCTCTTATGCACCTTATAACGTACTATGCCCTTCAGAATCTTTGGTGAGATCTGCTGATAATGTATGATAGTACCTTTGTTTGTAATAATACATTTTCGACTACTAATTTTAACCAGGCCCTTTGTGAAGAAGAAGAAGCATACGTATACAACAGACAGAAGTTGACCCAGTCAGCACTATTAGCTTTTTTCGATTCGGTAGGTGTCCCTAAATTTGACCATGCATCTTTCTTTGAAAACTATAAGCATCCTTTAACCGTTTCTTTAGCCTTTTCTGGAGGCGGCTATAGGTCTATGCTTACTGGGAGCGGTGCTTTGGCTGCTTTCGATATTAGAACACCTTGCCAAAGCAATTGTGGGAACTTAGGAAACCTTCTTCAAGGAACAAGTTATATCGGTGGAATATCTGGAGGAGCCTTTTTGGTGATGAGTACTTTCACCAACGATTTCAAACCAGTCCATGAACTTTTATTCGATGGCAAGACTTGGAATTTTCAAGAACAGCTTCTACAAGGCATCCCCAGTTTCGATCCCGATGCTGTTAAGGAGGATATGCACATTCTGGATGTTGATGAATTAGGGTCAAACCTTGTCGATTCAGCTTCTAATAAAATGGAAAAATTGTTAGACTTTAATTGGGGCATTGCAGACACCGTTATGAGATACCTTGGATTTGGTAAAACACATGAATCCATCGCTTCCAGTAAGACAGATTCACTCATTGAGACCGCCAAGGGTCGAAGCTATCTCGAGTCTTTTATCAAGCCAATATTCTTGAAGAAAAATATAAGCAAAGATACTGCTAATGAATCCGGTGATTCTACTTTGAAGGAAGCGTTTACATTTTTTAAAGACCTCCAGATCGAGGTTAGATCTAAGAAAGAAGCTGGCTTTTATATTTCATTCACTGACTATTGGGGAAGGGCTCTAGCAAGGAAGATTTTCCAACCATCTGCTCGAATTCCTGGTGCTACTATAACGTCGGCAACCTTATCAAAATCTTTTCAAAGCTTTTTGCAACCTTTTCCAATCGTTTGTTCAGTTCAAAGATCACTTGAAGAATCAAGTCCTGAGGTGTTTCCTAATCTTTTGGAATTCTCCCCCTTTGAGTTTGGTTCATGGCTCCCAGAAGTGAATTCATTCGCAAAGATGAAGTATCTAGGAACATCTCTCTATGATGGACATTCAATACACCCAACTGAAAACCCCAATGTATCAGTTTGCACTTCAGGCTTCGATAACATTGGGTTTATCACTGGGACATCCTCAAGTTTATTCAATCATATTTTTATTGAGCTATATAAAGTCCTTTTCAAGTTGGATAAAGAATCTTCTGCAAATATATCGAAAATATTAACAAAATTGGGTTTGATAACTAAATTGAATACGAGTAAATATCCTCAACACCCAGATTACGCTTTGTATTCCCCAAATCCATTTTACGGTTACAGGGATTCATCAAATCAAGCAAATGATATCTTCAAAGAACGCCACTTGTACCTTGCAGATGGTGGTGATAGCGGAGAAAACATTCCGTTTTATCCTTTCTTGCAAGAATCGAGAAAAGTAGATATTATAATAGCTTTCGATATGACATCTGATATTGCCAATTTTCCTAACGGAACAACATTGACTGCCAGTCAAAAACGGTTTCATCAAAATTCTAAAACAACTCCTACTTTTAGTTTTGGTCGAACTCCAAGTTTAAGTAGTAGATTTGACCGTCTAAATTATAATAAAACAAATCCTGGATCAATGAGATATATCAATAAGGCAATTTACCCGTACGTTCCATCTCCACAAACAATGATTGATGAAAAATTAAATCAAAGGCCAGTCTTCTTAGGTTGTGATATTGAACGCGATTACCCAGAGTTTCCTCTATTCGGGAATACTTCTAACGCTACAAAGCCATTCAACTCTGGAACCCAAAATGAAACTCTTAAGCAATATCTTCCGCCTATCATAGTTTATAATTCAAACTATAATCATTCTTTTGACTCCAATAGATCTACATTTCAACTAAGTTATACTTCGGAAGAAGTATTAGGAATGGTAGAGAATGGTTATAATCTTGCAACCTTTAAAAACTCCACCGAATATTCAGTTTGTTTAGCATGTGCAGTTTTGAAAAGACTGTTTGACAGAATAATGTATGGTATAACACCTTATCCTGGTAATCTTACTGTTCCATCGGCTTGTCTTGAATGTTATTCTGAATTCTGCTATCATAAATAGAATGAGTTCCACATATATGTACGGATGTAAATTATTTGTTGAAAATAAAAAAAAAAAAAAAAAAGATATCGTACAAATTGCAATATCTCTCTAACTTAGTCTAATTTACAATAAAGCCTGAATATTGTCAAAGAGAACCAGTTATCATTAGCCTGAAAGGGTACTATTAGCTAAAATAAAAGTTGCCCAACCACACACAAGGAATATTTTTGGTGTTGCGTTGTACCACTTCACATTTAGCCGCAAATAATCATTGCCTGGTGTCAAAGATGTCTACAGCTGAAAATACAGATCTCGACGATCTGCTTGCTATCCATTCCTTATATATGGTTTTCTGTACTGCATTACTTCCACTTATCCTTATTGGTATTTCCTTGTTTTACTCGGGATTGACTCAAAGAAGATCGTCTTTCACGATGCTTATAATACCCACTCTTTTGTCACCTATAGTTTTCATAGATTGGTTTATCTGGGGTTATTCGCTATGTTATGCAACTGCAAGTAATCGTTTCATAGGCAGTTTAAAATTTGCTGTCCTAAGACAGCTTAGAGACCCGTCAACGCTCACTTATAAGACTACTAGAGGTGAAATACTTTCTGTGCTTCATTTTCTTTTCAATGGTCTCATGAAGCTTATATGTGTATGTTTGACGTTTCCAGGGTGTATTGCTGAAAGAGGTAGGATTCTTCCCATGCTTGTATTTTTGTTCTTTTGGTCATGCATGATTTATAATCCTGTAACATACTGGTTTTGGAATATGAATGGTTGGCTTTCAACTCAACTAGATTACATTCCAGTATTGGACTTCGCAGGTGGAAACTGTATTCACGTAATAAGTGGTTTTACTGGTCTTGCTTATTCCTATTTGTTGGGTCCAAGAAATCCTAAAATTTTATATAATTACAGAAGTTCTAATAATGGACATATAGTGATTGGAACCGTATTTATAATTTGCGGTTGGTGTGGTTTTATTGGTGGCTGTGACTTCAAATTCAGCAGCTCAGCAATATATATATTTATAAATACAATTCTTTGTTGTTTTGTGAGTGCCATAGTATGGATGGGAATTGACTTTTACTTCTCTGCTATTCCACTTGGTAGTTCTGAACTCGCATCTGAATCAACCAAGAATGAAGGAAATGCTTCATTTTCCCAACATAATGGTGCTCAAACGAAGTTATCTGATGTTTCAAGAAAGAGAAAATTTTCGATGATTTCATTTTCTAGTGGAGCAATGACCGGGCTTGTTGTGATGACACCGGCTGGGGGGTTCATATCATCACCTACTGAATTTTGGAAACCCTTCGTATTTGGTGTCGCTGGGGGAGCAATTGGTAACTTGGCAACCCGTTTGAAGTATTATTTTAATATTGATGATGCTTTCGATCTATTTGCAATCCATGGGGTTTCCGGAATGGTGAGTTCTATAATGGTTGCAATTTTTGCAAATGATCAATATGGCTCCCCAGGGGGTTGGGTAAAAGGTAATTGGATACAGCTTGGACATCAACTAGCGGGAACTATTGCTACTGCAGTCTATCTGTTCGTCATGAGTTTATTCTTTCTTTATATAATTGATATTATTCCAGGTCTACATTTGAGAGTTGACAAAGATTTCAATAAAAGAGTAAGACGAGAACAGACTAAACAAAAGGATGGTGAAGATATAGAACTTCAAAGCTCACCAGGTAATCTTGATAGTCACATAACAAATAGTGATATAACATCTCCTAATAGCTCAATGAATGTTTTCGAAAAAGCAGAAATCCTTGGCTCTGACTGGTATGAGTTTAATGGAGAATATAATGCTGATTTTATGGAATTTATCAAAGTGATAAACCCTGAAGATTACCCCAATAATGAAGAATCATTTTCGATCTTTGGAGAGCATGACACTATAAGTGAACATTACCGCAGCCCTGATTACGACTTGCATTCCGGTGAACAACAGTTGATTCGGAAACGAGAATAATTTATGATTTTATTTTTGTATTATAATAATATATTTACGAGCTTCAACCTTTAATTAATATACTTAATATTATAATTAATTATTTATTATGACGTTTCAAACGTAGCTTTGCATGAGCTCTACTGGGTGCATACCTTAATTTTCAGAGTATAAATGATGATGACATGGCGAATAAATATAAATATTAACATAAAAACTATTATACAAAGACAAGATAGCACTAAGAAATAACCCTCATGGTTAATTCAAAAGCAGCAAAAGTAGCACCATTTGCTGGAGCAGCTCTCAAAATGGTTGGAATAAAACCTCTATAAAACCCTTTGATACCATTCTTTAACCAGATATCTTTGATGACGTCAAGTGAGCTTCTATAAGTTGGTTTAGTCAAAGAGTCTGTTTGTAATTTGGATTTAATCACGTCTACTGGGTAAATACTGATCCACATGGAATAACCTGATAACCCACCGTACAAACATAATTTCCAGCCGGGAATATCCAGCCTGACAATACTCTTATCTTTGGCCAATTCTTTGGCGATCAAAGCTTCATAGGTGGTGAAGTAAGTACCTAACCCAACACCTTCCCTAAACAAGGTTGGCGGTAATCCCTTGAATACACCTCTTAATCCATTATTTTGAAAAATTTTTTTAGCACAATCAATTGGACCATTGAATTGCTTGGTGGAACCTGTTTGAGTTTGAAGTCTAATACGAATATGCTCGATTGGTGAGGCCAAGAACCCATTGGCAAAACCTGCAATTGCACCACAGTTGAAGAATTGACCTAAACTTAAAGGAGCACCATTCAATTTTTCATTATAGTATCTCTTCATAAACTCATTGACAGAAAATTGAACCGATACACAAGCACCAACCCCAACTAATGGAGTCAAAGTCCCTTTATAAAAACCTTTGGGCCCCTCATTTGCTATCAATTTCTTAATAACATCCAATGCACCATTATAAGTACCTTCTGGGGCAGATTGCAACCTAACCTTAACGGTATCAAATGGTTGACCAACTAAGACTTGGGTAATACCACCAACAGTTCCCCCAAATAAATCTTTAATAACCTGCTTATTATCTTGAAGCAATGGAGGTTCTTCTAATTCAATAGTCATCGGGACACTACTCTAATATATGCTGAATTATACAAAACTTGAAGATAAAATCATAGTCTTTGACTGATTAAAGAGCCTTGCTTCTTCAAAAATTTTTTTTCGAACTGCGCTTGGACTTACCGATTTCTTGATCGCGGCTGAATTGCCGTTTTGCTTTTACAATAAATAGCACCCATACTTACAAAGTAACTGTATTTGATTCTAATACTATGTAGAAGAAACTGATACGATAAAGCAAAGACTTTTAAAAAAAAAAAAAGAAAAAAAATGGCAAAAAAAAAATTGAAAAATTAACTATGAGTTCATACTGCTTCTCTATCTTTGGCTGCTATAAGTCCATCAAATGGATTCATACCGTTCTTAGCGAAATACTGTCCAGAAGATTGTGCAGGCGCAGTCAGTAGCGATCCAACATTCAGAGTACCAGGACTTAAGATAGGAGGACTAGTGATTGTGAAATTTTGACCATTAGTATTGGTTTTAGAAACATCGTTGTTAGAAACAATTGCCTGGGCAGCTGGACCTAAAGTTGCAGCAAGTGGAGTACGAACAGGAGGTTGGCTGCTAGGACCGGATTGTAAAGTATTGCTCATGAGTGATAAATTGGCCAGCGAAAGCAGATGTGAAGGGTGCGCTGATAAAGGAGTGAACATGTTATTGATATTGGGAGGTTGATTATGGGAAGTGGGGGCAGCCAATTGGTTCGTGGCACTAGTGTCTGAAGACAGTAATGAGCTGTACGATGAAACTTCTAATAAAATAGGAACATCTTTAGTAGTCTTGGTCAAATTCAAGATAGAAGCTCTAGCTTCATTTAAAATGGGTAAATCCTTGATCATGACTTTAACTGGGCCCAAAGTGTTAACAATTGCTTTTAGGAATAAATTCACATCCGACCAGAACAATTTTTTAGTGGTCTGAGAAGGATTGTTTCTAATGGTGATTAATTTTGTTCTGACTCTTTTTGTAATGTCCATTGAAGAAATGCAAATTGTAGTTAATTCCTTAACTTTGGAAGCCACTGTTGGGCTTATTGGTTGTTGACCATTTGTACTAGCAATTGCGCTTTTGTTGAGCGCTTTTGTAATTTCATTGAATACCACTTGGGCTTTATTCGTAGCAAGTTCGATAGTTTGGTAGAGTTTTTCGTCGATACCTTCAATATCTTGTCCATTTGAATTGCTTGGTTCATTATTGGCTAATGTAGTGTTGACAGATAATCCTTTTGTTGCTTTTGGATCCGTTCCAGGTAATGTTATCGAAGAATTGTTGGCAGTTGGAATATTATTTGGTTTAGACGTTGGAACCAAAATTCTATAGGCATTCAATAATTCATTGAAAGAGCCATAAATGGTGAGATAAAGCATTCTAATAAAACAAACATCAATTTTAGCTACAAAGTTTGAAAAATTCTCACTAAGTAGAGTCATGATTGATTTGAATGAGCCAATGGATGCATGTAAGGAGTTGGTGATTTGATCAAGGTTATCACCACTTTCTTCCATAATTTCTAAATTTTCAACCAAGTTATCTATATTTGACTTTGTAGTATAAAGTAAAGAAACCATTCTAATTGTAATTTTCTTATCATTACAGAAACCAGTGAACCTTCTAACTGATGAATGCAATTCACTGAAGGAAAACAAAACCTTTCTGCTTAATTTTATAATTGTTGAGGGACTATGGCCAATGGATCTTTTTGAAGGTTGAAGTTTCGATGGAGATCCTTCAGATTGACCAAGGAAACGAGGGCCAGTACCAGGAGGTGACTTTATTCCGCCACTTCTTGCTGATTCCAAGCTTTCGATATTATCTTTAGCTTGTCTTGATAATGAGCCTTGTCTTGAAGAAGGATTAGAGTTGGGATTTGAACCAGGGATTGGTGGAACACCGAAAAATTGGCCATTTGAGTTTTCATCATTAGGAGATTCTTGTAAAGTAGATAATCTTCTGAAATAAGCACCTGATTTATGTTCTGCATCAACGTTATCGTTCTTCTCCAAGATACTATCAATTTCTTTTAAAGTATTTGATCTCGATCGATTATTTCTGCTTGAAGGTCTACTCAAAGTGGTGGTAGCAGTAGTGGTGGAAGTTGAATTAAAATTGATGGAAGAAATACTTGCGTTAGCATTTGTATTAACCACCGTCCCGTTTGAAGTATGCACGGGGGTTAAGGAAGGGGAATTCGACAGTGAATTTGGTACGGTTGAAGCAGTATTGGTAGTCATATTTGATAAAGGAGGAGATGATATTTTGAAAGAAGTTTCAGTGGCAGAAGCCGAATGAGGAACTTGGCCCATGATGAAATCATTATTAAGGATACTATTAGTGAAGATATTTTCATTGAGAAGATCATTTTTCCCTTTATTAGTATCATCAGAAGTAAGAATTGAGGTATTTGCACTTGAGCCTGAAACTGTAGTGATATTAGCATTTGAAGTATTCGTCTTAGGGCTTTGATTCAAGCCGCTTTCACTGGTATTAAAACTTGAGGTTAAAGACGTTGGCGAACTTGAAGTAATAGTCGAAGTTAAAGAAGGGGGAGGATGAGTAGGTAAATCATGAGAATGAGATATCAGTTCTATTGATTGAGACTGGGAACGAGCGTGACTGTATTGAGAATCATTATTATTATTATTTGAATTTGAATTTTCTTCAGTTTTTTTGATAATCAACCCCATTCTTCTAGCCGCTTTAGAAGCCTTTGTTTTGGTTTCAGAAATCGACTTCGATCTCAATATAGAAGGCGGGGGGACACTAGGAGGATTAGGAAAAGCCGATACATTAACTGAAGAGTTTGAGTTTTGATTATTTGCAGGGTATTGAATAGGAATATCCGAAGTAGCAGCCAATTTTTGTTTATTTAATTGCAGAGAAGAATCCAATTCTGAGATTTTCAGTTCAAGAATTGTTTTATTAGCTCGAAGATATTGCTTTAATTGACCTACCCAATCAAGTTCGGCTGATTGATTTTGGAAACCTTTTATAACTTCATGAGAGGGGAAAATTAATGGATTATCTGCCACTTCGATTAAATTCATATTAGGAAGCTCTCCCAACACCGGAGGTAAGTATTTGAATCGATTCTCTTTCAACGAAATCACTCTCAAATTTTGCAATTTTGAAATTTCACTTCTAGATATATTGGATAATCGATTACTCGAGATATCTAAGATCTCTAACAAGCCACATTCACTCAAGGCACTTGGAAATATACTGATGTTATTATTATGAAGATCAAGATACCGTATATTTGATGAAATTATTGGGAAATTCGATGGTAAATGATGGATTTGGTTATTATGAAGTGACAATCGTTCAATTTCTAACGGCGGCTGATAATTATGAATAAATTCATGAATGCATTCAATCACTTCCGATATAGAGGTATCTTTAGAGTTCAAGTTATTCAATTTTAACGTCTTCTTATCCCTAACTTGATCTATCTGATCATTTAGTAGCTTTAAAACCTGGGATTTCAGTGAAAGATACGGTTGCGTCAT
This sequence comes from Hyphopichia burtonii NRRL Y-1933, assembly GCF_001661395.1. Lineage (NCBI taxonomy): Eukaryota > Fungi > Ascomycota > Pichiomycetes > Serinales > Debaryomycetaceae > Hyphopichia > Hyphopichia burtonii. The sequence goes on from NW_017963729.1 coordinate 1,262,851, forward strand.
CTTGTTTTCTAGTATCCTCTAGAAGTGTATCCCTTTGATCTATTAAGAACGATCTCGACAATCTTTAAATGGTCCTTTTCTATGCTTCTTAAAGGACTTGAATACTTTTTATAGCCTTGTCACTATACTCTTCTTTTTTTTTTTTTTTTGACCTCTTCCTTTGCCCTATTTGCCTCTTTTTCTCTCTCTTTTTTTTTTTTTAGGGGAATTCTAGGTTTGTGGGATTTTTCTGTTCACTTGGATCGATGCAAAAGAATACGAGGCTTTTTTCCAGATCTCGAGCTTCACTTCAAAATGCTGAACGGTATGAGTACCAGAAAGACTTGGGGGACTGATGTGCTGTTAAAAGAAACTGGCAGTAGGAGTATTTCTAGAAATTCCATTGAAAATTGGCTGTTGTCAAGGTATCTCGTTGCTGGGTGCCACTTATCGGGAAAGGTCGTTGACCGCGTTTTTCGTTCCACGCGTGGCTGGGCCGGGGCCCTGGGCGAATGGGTCCGCGCTGGGCGGAGCGCTGGAGCCGCTGGGCGGAGAAGCCGACCGAGCTTTGGACCGACGCGCAGCCGACCGCGCGCCACGCCACAAGAGACCGAGCCGGTCGGGCTGATAAGACTACCATAAACGGAAGTCTAAAGACCTAAGATGCAAAAGGAAGACCTGAAGGAATAGAGCCTTACAAGACCTAGAAGAGATACAGATGGAAGGAGACAGGCATGACAGAAGACTACAGACACGATAGAAGACTACAGACATGATACAAGAATACAGACATGGTACAAGACATACATATATTAAATAAATTACAGCCTAACTCCCCTATGTAAAGCATCGACTCTTTCCTGCCAAACGGTTTTACCAGAACAGCTGCAAACACTTTTGTCGTTTTCCCAAACACCAGCACTACGAGCAATGACACCACATAAAGAATCGGGAGCGGTTTCATCCTTCAAACGAGATAAAATTATACTACGGCCAATTAAATCATTAATTGATAAATTTGCCTGCAAGAAACCTTGGCCAGAATACAACGGTTCGTTTTCCCTTGGAGTAAATGCACCTAAAGAATTGATAGTTGTTGAGATATCTGCTGGAGAGTCAACTTCCACTGGAGACAATTCGTAAAAAAGACGGCCAGTGCTCAATGCTCCTTGGGATAAGTTCCCATTGGACCTAATTGAAGGATAATAGATTCCCTTGGTTAATCCATTGACGGTTAAATCTATAACCAAATCATTGTCACCCACGCTAACTATTCTTGCTAATCCTTTCACCGGATGACTAATATCGTTTGGACTAAAACTCTCCAAAATACAAACTGCTGCTGAATTTGGCTGTCCGGTCCCACGTATGATTGCATCTTTCCCAGTGCCTTGTATGGCCTTCACGATTTCTGATGGTGGAATCGATCCTTCGGTAGTCACTAAATTATTTTTCAAATCAATATCGTACTTGGATATTCCTCCAAGAGGACTCAATGCCTGCGACACCGACTCCACGCATGCCTCGCATTCCAATTGCACATTGAACACTATCTCAAAAGATTTTGTCATTTTCTTAGACAAAGGTTTGTCGAGTTTGAAAGTGTTTGAAGTAGTTAAAAAATTCAAAGTTTGGTGTGATTATTAATAAGGTTTTCATTACTGAGATTTTTCAATTGATCTTTTTTTTTTTTTGTGTTTGGCTGGGTGCACGGGTTGTGGATCAATCTTATACAATTCATACTGTTGGTATAGAGAATCAATAAAAATTTTAAATAAATACAAACTATGTTTAGATAGAAAAAAAAAAGGAAGATCACAAGTTATAAGAAATGAATAATGGTTAAGAGAACCACCAATATAAAAAATAATAATGGCTGCAAAAAACGAAAACAAGGAACAAAAGAACAAAAATTTAAATAAAGACAATAATCTAATTGAACTGAGAATTGAATCAATCAGATTCTCAAGCTACTCATACGACGACGAGTTGAAGGGTTTGCAGTATTGGAATGCTCCGGATCATCCATAACTTTAGTACAAACCCAAGTTGAAGCATACATATTAGTTCTATCGATAGACTCACCTTTATGTCTAATTGCAGCTGGTTTACATTTAAAACCTAATTTTTCAAAAGTTTTAATATACCAAGGGAATTGAGCAGCAGAACGTAACATGACTCTACCATTAGTGGCTAAGCAAGATTTAATGGCGACGATTTCATCGTGAGCATCATTTCCATTTGGATCAAACCAATCCATATGATCCATAATGATTGCAATAGTAATTGATTTTTTATTTAAACGAGCGAAAACATCATTTAAAGTATCGGTATGAATTCTAATATTATCAATTGGAGATTCACCATTTTTATTAACTGAAGTTAATCTTTGGAACCCTGTTTCAGATAAATAATTTGGACAATTTTTTTTGGAATATTTACCCATAAGAGTAAGATAATAGAAATAATTATCATTTGAAATAAGGGAACGTTTAATAATTGGGTCAAAAGTATCAATAACATATTTTAAAACAGAATCACCCATCATAGCAGCTTGATTTACTGGAACACCCAAGGCTTTCCATAAGAAAATAGGATTACCAACCATTAAAGTAGCCACAAACGGATTAAATAAAGTTGGTTTGATTTTATCATTCCAAAGTTTCAACTGTTCCAGCATCGAATTACAATTACATAATTTTTCAATTGAAGAAGAAACTCCGAAAAATTTAAATAAATACTTGGCCACTCTTAAAGCCCAACGAGTGGAACCAGTATCATAAAGACCATTACCATTTGGATTAAAAGTAGCATTACCTTTATCAAACCAAAATTGGAAAGCTTGAGAAGACATATGAGGGCTTAATTTTTCAATTAATAAATTTTTAAAGTTATCAATTTTACCATTTCCAAATAAATTCCAAATTTGATCTTTATGCAAAGATTTAAAAGCAGCTAATTTCAATTCTAATAAATGATTTTGAGCAGGATTTAAATCTACTGCATGAATTTTTTTCGGAGCTGATTCTAAACAAGCATAATCCAAAATATTATCACCGGCAGAAGTAATTGCTAAAACCGTTTCATTTTCATTGAATTTTAATATTTTATGATCTTCTCTTGGATCTTCCCAGGTGAAAGCATAAATATATTGATTATCGAATTGATTATATTTTGCACAAATTTCATCATAGTAAACTCTCCAAATTTGTTGTTGGTAATAAATTGAAGGGAAAGGTAATTTTTTAGCAAAGTTAGATAAAGCAGCTTCATGACCTTTTGAAATTGGTAAACTAGTTGAATATTCTTCTAATTGAGTCTCCTCAGAGGGAGCCAAATAAGGAGATTCAGTAGCTAAACAGTTAATTCTATGTAATAATTTGGTAGATTTAGACTTATCACATCCAATCCAAATATAATAAGGAATCTTACCTAAATAATAATTAAACTCATTCAAAGATTTAATGGTACCAAATTTATACTCTAAATAATTTCTTCTTGAACTATCTAAGAAAACTTTATCGGCTTCGAACCAAATTCTCCAAAAATTTCTTAAAATCCAAGGTAAATTTCTATTAACCAATCCACCAAGAGTATTAATTCTACCCATGGAAGTATCAGAAGATTGAATTCCAAAGTCAACACAAGCAATGATTCCGTTTTTCTTTAATAAATCAACTGCATTATCAATTGTTGAATGGAATGTTGGAATCATTGATAAACTGTAAGAAAAAGTAATCAAATCAATTTTTGAATAGTCAATTTTAAAATCAGCAGCATCAGCAACAATAACTTCAACGTTATTATATATTTTTTTATTTTCAAATCTCTTACGAGCAATTTCACATAACGATGGTGATAAATCAATCAAGTAAATTTTTTCAAATTTACTCAAATCGTATATTTCACTCATGTACTCTATGTTTTTACCGGTACCGCCACCAATATCAACCCAGACTTTACCTTTATCCTTTGATAAATGAGCAATGGCTAACTTCAAGCATTCTTTTCTACCTTTTAATAAAAATTCTCTAGTGTTATCATAAATATGAGCTTGATTTTGATAAAAGCTTTCTAATAATTGTTGTTGTTCGCCATTCTTATTCTGCTTGACTTTTCCGAAGAGTGGTTTAATAAAACATGCCCAACAGAATACTACCAACTGTTTCAATTTTTGTCCAAGTCTTGACAGAACCAACAAGGCTGCAAAAATAGTAATCGAGGTTCCAATACACACCTTGGAATAATCAATTGGTTGATCAATAATAATATCCATTCTATACCTTTACTTACCTAAATGATATCTATATATGAACCTATTCAATTATATATATATATATATATATATATATATATATACCAATACCCCAGGGAATTTCACCTAAAGCATTTGACAGATCTGGAGCACGATGTTAAAATGGCTGTAAAACAGTACGCGCAGTTACAAATAAAGCTAGCAGCACATGGGAAAGAAAACACACGTTTATTATACACGTTTACTCATCTTCCAATCTTCTTAAAAGATAGTCTACCTCGACCTTCTTAGTTAAAGGGATTACATAATCCTTATATAAGCGGGCAATTAGCTTAGGATCGACTTTACTTTGGGGGTTTTGGCTGTATTTGAGGGTTGGGTCAGTTCCGTAGCTTTCACCTTTCACCACCAATCTTTCTAAGATCTTGGATTCTACTGCCGAGTTTGTAATTGACTCTTCGATGCCCTTGATGTCTCTATTTTCAATCAATTGTTTATATAATATGGGATCGGCTTGGTATTTGGCTTCAGCAACAAATTTCCCAAAATGAATTCTTCTCAGTAATGCTTGTAAGCATTCAACGTCACAACAGGCAACGCTCCCACTGTTTTCTTCTTGTTCTGCGTCATTACAACTGACTTGAGGTACAATTTGTTGTACATAGAAATTTAAGATTTCTTGATTAACGTTAATTTCGTCCGAGTAATTGGCCAATATCTTCGGGTACTTTAATGGGGGTAAGATTGAAGGTTTTAATTGTTGGGGGAAAAATGGCGTTTCGTCGGGGGCTTCGTATCTTCTGACTTGTGAATGGGTTTGCTCTACTTGTAATAATAGCCATTCTAAAAACAGTCCTTTAAAGTCTCCCAATTGAAATTTTGATTGAGAATAGACTGATGGACTCAGAAAAAACTGCGATCTTTCAATCAAGTCAAACACGATGGTGTCTTCCATTCGAACCAACGCCTGACGGATGTTGTTCAAGTCAAGCACGGTTTCTGGTTTCATAAAATCCATTGTATATTGTATGTACTTATGAGTTATCTAGTTATCTAATTAATGGTTCAAATATCTATAGATTAACTAAAAAACTTTTTATTTTTAATGCGTTGGTTTCTTTTAAGGTGGTGGTGGTGGTGTACGGGTGCTTGTGGGTGCAAATTACATGTCAAATTATATGTCAATGCCATGGTCTACTTTCAATCTGGTCCGGGCAAAATCTTTCAATACCTGATCATCTTCTGATTTCAACTGGGTTTCCTTTTCCTTGTTCAACGACTCGTCCTTGTTGAGAATGCCCGATCTTCTCCATAGTAAGAATCGTTTCATTCGTTGTAGTCTACTATCACCTTCATCAAAATTTTCATAACTATCATTCATAGCTTTCATTGATTGTAGGTTTAAAATGGCAGTTTGGTTATGCACTTCGTTGGTCTTATCAATGGCTAACATCACTTGCAATCCCGTGGTCAATGACATCACCAATAACACTCCAATTAATATTTTATATTTATTTGCATTAATTTCTTCTTCACTAGGTGGTTTTCTGCCAAATCTCAACTCGTATAAGTCTTCCCAATTACTGGCCTGATAAAATTTATCACTCCGCTCATACATCTTATGGTGGACTTTGGTTGATTTAAAGTCCCGGTATGCATTTTGATTCATGTCATAATTATTGGGGTTCTTTAATGTTTCGTATGCTCTTTGAATACAATCAAATCGGTCTCTTTTTTCTTGTTCTGAAATTGGTTGGTTCATCTCATTCAATATAACTGTCTTTTGACTAATATCTGGATGATATATCTTAACATATTTTTGGTACGTTTGTTTTAATTTTTTAGGGTATTCACTATCCCCATATTTGGGTAAACTTTGATATAATTCATGGGGGAGTGGATTTGATTTACGAGGCCATGGTTTTAAGTTATGTCTAGCATGGTGGTCCACCCCGTATCTTCTTAAACTTATCCTGCTTATTCCTACCCTTTCAATCATTATCCTTGTTAATAAAGCATGTAGTATAGATCAGGCCCATAGCAATTTCGATAATCGGGGTTTGAATGTTTTTTTGTTTGGTGTACGGATGTTTTTTATAACTTTATATATATATATATATATTTATGTTTCTTCTTATATATTTCATTATCTATACATCTTACATCACAAAGCAGCCATTAGCTTACCAGGGTGATCCTCGTCAATTGGTTTCACTAGTTTACCCAATTTGTAGATTTTCTTAACAAAACCTTTAGTATCTAAAACCACCAAATCAGCATCACATCCAGCATTTAAAAATCCTTTACAATCTTGTTTACCAATTGATATCGAGGGGGTATTAGTAACGGTCTTAACCGCTTTGGCAAGAGGAACGTTAGCCCATTTCATTAAGTTTCTAACACATTGAGGTAAGGTGGTAGCAGCACCGGCTAAAGTTTTGGTTCCTTTTAAATAAAGAATTGGACCAGTCTTGGTAATTTCTTGTTGATCCCATTTATAAGTACCATCGGGTAAACCAATTAAATGCATTGCATCAGTGACAAGTATACATTTATCTGGATTTGAGCGATAAGCAAAAGTAACCATAGAAGGATCGACATGAACACCATCACTTATTAAACCAAAATATGGCGTTTGTTCTGTCTTAGGATTGGTGATTAGTCCAACTACTCCAACATCACGATGATGCGGTTGAGGCATGGCATTATATAAATGAGTCACCATAGTGGCACCTGATTCGACGGCTTTTAATCCAGTTTGATAATCACTAGTAGTATGACCAATTGAAAAAGTAATATTTTTCAGCTTAATTTTAGGTATCAATTCTAAAACACCATCGATTTCTGGTGCTGCAGTTAATATGCAAACATTATTAATTAAATTCTCTTCTCCATAAACTTCTTCTAATTTGCTTTTGCTTTTAGCATCGACAAAAGTCTCTGGTGGATGACATCCTTTCTTTTTGATATTTATAAATGGACCCTCTATATGAGCCCCCAATGAATCACATTGCTCTCTGGATCTTCCTTCTTGATATATTGGTAGCACTTTTTCATAAACCTCCGGGAAATTAGAAGTAACCGTTGGACACATCGAAGTAACTCCCGTTTTCAAATATTTATTCATACAATCTTTATAAAAATTCTTGAATTGTTTAACATCTTCCAAAGTTGATTCTCCGTTCAAAGATGAGAAATTTAATCCATAGATTCCGTTATTTTGAATATCAATGTACCCAGGTGCTAAAATATTTCCTTCCAAATCAACAATACTAACTTTTGCATTAGCCGGAATATCATCAACTATTATCCCCTTATCGTTATCAACATAAAGATCGGTATTAGCGTAAAGAACTCCGTTATCACAAAGATGAGTGTTTGTGAACTTAGTATATGACATTTTGCAATTATTATTCTTTGTAAAGTGGCCATTAATTGAAATGTCCGGAAATCACATTATTATATATCTCCTAAGTGAAAAGTTTAAGGCCCATACTTTCACTTGATCATCGCTTTATCTTTATGCCTTTCCTTCCGCAATGTCGCATTCTGCAACATTAACGTTGCAAAAACCCCAACCTGCAAATCCTGCAACCTGTAATTTTCCTGTTGATGTTACATTGTGGAAAATGTAACATCGATCAGGTTATATGGGGTTGCATAGATATATTAATTGTTTGACTTAAGTACTTGGTAGTTTGGCTCAAGTAATTAGTTGTTTGATCCAGGTCTTTACTAGTTTGAATTCCTATCTCGATTGTTGGTGTATAATGAAACAGGCCATCTTTAGTAGAGCAGAAGACGCTTCTGAGTATCTTGCTAATCATATCATTGATAAGATCAATGAATTTAATCCAAGTGCTTTAAAACCATTTGTATTAGGGTTACCAACTGGTTCATCTCCAGAAGGGGTCTATGCTAAGTTGATTGAGGCTAACCGTCAAGGGAAAGTTAGTTTTCAGAATGTTGTCACTTTCAATATGGATGAATATATTGGGTTATCTCCAAGTCATAATCAATCATATCATTATTTTATGTATGATAAGTTTTTCAATCATATCGATATTCCAAGACAAAATATCCATATTTTGAATGGATTGAGTAAAGACATTGAAGCCGAATGTGCAAACTACGAAGCTAAAATCAAATCATTTGGTAGAATCAATTTATTTATGGGAGGTTTAGGACCCGAAGGTCATCTTGCATTTAATGAAGCTGGTAGTAAACGAGAATCTAGAACGAGAAAAGTTGAATTGGTTAAGTCTACTATCAAAGCCAATTCAAGATTTTTCAGCAATGATGAATCAAAAGTACCAAAATATGCATTATCAGTTGGTATAAGCACTATATTGGATAATTCTGATGAAATTGTTTTGATTGTTTTAGGTGAACTGAAGAAATTTGCCTTAGATAAAACTATTTGGGGTACAAAGAATGATTCTAACTATCCATCTCTGTATTTACAAGACCATTCTAATGTTTTAATTGTTTGTGATCATTCAGCTGCTGGATTAAAAGCAAAATTATAAAAAAGTAAGGAAATTTTTATATTAAATATATATACTGTATACTTATTTATTGTAATAAGCAGCTCCAATTGCAGCTCCGACTATAGAACTATTTTCAACCCATTTGAAATCAATTTTTATATTTAAATTTTTAACGGCTTCATTTTCATTAACAAATTCCAAGATTAAGTTACGATAAGAATGGAAATATAATAATACTGAACCAACATAACCAATTTTGATCAATTTTGAATTTTCATCATTTGAAATCTCTTGATGATGGCTAAATAATTTAATAAATGCTATAATACTTGCTGCCACAATAAATGCAGCTCTTTTAATAACACAATCAATTAATTTTTTCAATTGAATAATATCATCATTAGATATATTTGACCAATTATATGTAGATTCCAATTTTAACTTAATCAAATCAAAATCATTAGTTTCTGAGATATAACACATTAATTCACCAGTGAACCCAATATATTCTTTAGAAAGTAAATTGAAATCAGATTGATTCTTAAAAATTTTCTTCAATTCGATTAATTCGCTTAGCATTAACCTTGTTAATTCTGGTAAATATCTGCCACTAGTCATCAATTCCAGGGGTTGGAATAGCGTATTTAATACTGGATCGACTGTCATATGGGGTTTAAAATGCAAATTTGATAAATTATATTTAAATCTTGAATCAATAATTTCATCATATTTATTAGAAATATCATCAAGTAATGAGCTTCCAAATAGCGAAAGTTCAGTATTTAATAAAACTGCTTTTTCATCATCAATTCTTTTAGATAAATGCATTTTATTTGTTGGTAATGAACAGCACATATTAAATCCAGTACCTAATACCATTGCTAATTTAGTATATTTATCAATGAAAGTCCCGGCTGCATAAACTGCCAAGGAATCGTTCACAATAACTTTGATATCTATTTGGATATTAAAATTTAAATTCATACAACTTTCTAAAATTTCTTTTAAATCATGATTATGAATTTCTGGTGATATAGTGTAACCTTTAGCAACAAAATTAATCCTTCCGTTATTATGAGCAGTGGTGGTTAATGGGAATGACCAAGTTATCCCAGTATTAATAACTGAATTTAAAGAAATAACTTTTTGATTATTAAGAATTTCTTCGATCTTAGAACCTATCCATTTGAAAAAATTTGAATCAATCATTTTAAATGAATCATCGATTTCCCATTTCTTCTCTATTATACAATGGATTCTATTGGATCGGTCACAAGACTCATTCTTTGGTGGTGGGTCAATGCTAATAACTGCTATTCTCAAAGTTGATCCACCAACATCAATAACCAAATAATCCCCTTGTTCATCTCCAGTAGGTTGTATATTATAATTAGGTAACATAGTAATCTTTGAATTTTCTAATAAGGCTTCATTGAAACACTCAACCAAATGACTGGAATGACTATCTAATTTGGAAGAATGGATATTCTGATTAAATAAATTGATCATTTCTTCTAGTTCCTGATGACTTTGATCCGAAGTTATCGAATCAACTGATAACGAATCAGATTCCTCAAAGCTTAAATGGTGATCATTTATACTTATCGCATTCTTGATAACGCTGGGATCCATATCAGAATCCTCTTTCTTCAATATATCAGCCCTTTGTGTAATCGAAGTATCGTTGATTGAAGTAGTAGACAGTAAAGTAGTCATTATAATATTTAATTTAAGATAAAATATTCTTTAACAAAATATTATAAAAAGACAAACAGGAATTATACTGTTTTAAATAACCTCATCTACTTATATTGTTAAGTTCTATATTATAGTAACGTAGTAATCAAGTCTAAAAAGTAACAGTAACACCAAAAAGAAAAAAAAAACATCCAAAAAAAATTGAATTTCCAAAGGAGCGACTCAACTACCACAATAACTCAAATTACTGGCTTAACTCAACATTAACAAATCGATCTCATTCCTTCTCAGCTCGAGGCAGGGGAAGTAACATTTAGATAAACGAAGGTAAAAGTGCTACAGTACTACAAAGCACGGAATATTACACCAGACTAAAAGATAGTTGAGGGTTACATTTTGTTTTGATGTTACATTTGATTCCGGTTGTATTTTTGTTACTGTCTCAAGTTATAACTTATATTGTAGTGCTCAAGTATATTAACTTATTTTGTAGTAATGTATTAGATTGTATTAACTTATATATATTGTTATATATTGTAACCATTAATTATTTAAATCGTCCAATTCGATTTCTTCAGTGGGGGATTTCTTGTTGCTGATCTTATTCAAGTTGTGACCGTGTTGTGCTGGGTCGTCAATGACAAATTCTTTTAATTTTTGTTTGGCTATATCAAGGGCTTCATCAAGCATTCTTTGGCCAACGGCCATGGCAGGCTTTAAAAGATTCAACAGGTACATCACGTAGACTGCACCTCCGAGAAGAATGAGTAAGGTGAAGAAAAGTGGGTTTCGTAAAATTGCCATGAATTCGTTCCATCCCAAGACTAGGATAATTAAGTAAATGTAGTAAGGTATTTGGGTTACATGTTGTATGATGGATCTCTTGGTTTCAACGAACTTAGCATCAACTTCTCTTTTGAACTTATTAAGAACGAGTTGTTTTTCTTCTTCATTCACGATTATACTGAATGAATCACTGCTAATTTCTTCATCTTCATCTTCACTGTCGGTATAAGAAGCTTGAACTTGTTCAGTTTCGTTAATAGTGGTGTATTTTTGTTTTAAATGTTTATTAAAAATGTCGTACTCCGGTTTGATATCTTTACCATTACTCAATTTAGCTCTGGTTAATATAGGTAAGATTTGCAAAGAGAATTTTTTAGCTTTTTCGAAACTTGATTCTAATTCAGTTGAATTTTCGTATAATTTAGGTAATCCGTTATCGTCATATCTGAATTTATCATCGAATCTATCTTGTAAAATATTGATTAACCCATCTTTCAGAATATATTTATGAATCGAATCATAAAAATTAACCCAACTTTTAAATTTAAATGATTCAATTGCTAAATTATTTAATTTATCACTTGTACCTAATCCAAAATCATATTCATCAGTAGAACTTTCATATTTACTTAAAACTTCTTTAGTTAATTGATTAAACTTATTTAAAATGGTATCCCAAGTATCATCTTTTAAATCTCCTAATTCAAAAGTAATGGCTTTAACCAAGCCATTATTAACTTTCTTAACCGATTTGTTTATAGTATTATTTAATTCAATCAATTGTTGTTTACTTATTAACTCTTCCACTTGTTTATTCAACTTATCTTCATAACCGGTGGTATCTAACTCTCCTCCTAAGGATAAGAATTTTAAAGCTTTGGAATATTCTTGAGTATATTTATTTGACAATGAAACAACTCCATCTTGGAAATTTTTACCGGGTAAATTTCTCTTACCAGAATTTAAAACATTAGTGAAAAGTTTGATAGTATTCCCAAGTAAATATTGTGCATAAGCTTCAAAAATTTCTTTAAATTTATCATTTAACTTCCCAATTAATGTAATTCTTTTTTGTTCATAAATTGATTGATTATATCTTGATGCTGATACATCAAAATTTTCCAAAACATCATTTTTCAAATCAATAAATGATAAACCTAAATCTTCATAATCAATATCATCAGTTAATTTTTCATTTAATTTTGGAATTTTAATTAAATGTTGTTCATTAAATTTTAATAAAAATTCTTCATAAACATTACTTAAAATTTCGTCACATTTAAATTTTGCAACTAATATTTGTTGAGTTGGTAAGTCCAAATCTTTATTATTATCAATTTGATCCCAACAATTTTCTGCGTATAATGTCCATCCATCAATTGGAATTTCATGATGATATTGAGGTTTAAATAAATATTCGGCATTATCCTTATTAATTACTCGATCTCCTAATAATTGAACATCATTAGCAAAATTCTCCGGTTGTAATACTTTATGACCTAATGTATGAAATGAAATATCGAAAAAATCTTCAAATTTCATATGACTCAATTCATTTGGTTTATTCAAGTTATCCCACATATTTATTAAATCTTGAGTTACAGTACTTGCTAAATTTTCTTTAGGTGTAACCCCAATATGATCTCTAATTACAAAAAGTAATAAAACTTTATGATTATTTGATTTATTCAATTTAGCTTTACCAAATAAGGTTAAGTTAACTTCAAATACAGTCTTCAATAATCCCATATTAGCACCTTGATATAACCCAATTTGGGTTTCCCAAACATTAATGATCAAAATTTCCGAGGTTGATAAAGCAAATAATGCTGCTTTTCTTTCAAAATCTTGATCTTCTCCTCTCTCTCTACCATCAGTACCTTCAACATCCATAACGAATATATTCTCATTTTGACTTTTTAAATGTTTGGTATTACTCACCGTGGGTGCATAAGCCATCCAAATCCCTTTGGTAGTTTGTTGACGTCTAGTTTCATCCATCACATCAAAGTTAGTATTAAATAACCTATTCAACAAAGTTGATTTCCCGGTAGATTGGGATCCAAACACAGAAATTACATGATACTTCTTATCATTAGATGCTGAAGGGGTTGATTTAGTTATATAGTCCAATAAATTAGGATTGAACTCTTTAGCTTCGTTAATTACTTGAATTGCATCTTGAATATGATGTTCTTCAATTGGAACAAAGGACGATGAGGATGAATGAGGTGAAATGTTTTCATTCATCTCTAAGTTTGGTGGTGGTAGTTGACTATCTGACATGTTCTCTGGTATAGTCTTTCCAATTTAAACTAAATCAACTAAACTTGTTGTTAACAACTGGGGTAGATTGATTCTCAGGCTTTTTTGTTGACCCGCGACCACAAATCATCATTGTGAATTTTCTATGGTACACGATAATTTTTCAATTTCAGACTAGCTACACGTGAATTTTGTTGACCATTAGGAAGTTTCCGTCTATTTACAAGCTTCAACCGTTGGTAAACGATCGAAAAAAGTATATACAAAGTGAAAAGAGACGATCACATGATGTTGACTTCGTTTGCAATTGCTGTTAAACGATCTCTAGCAGTCCTTCTCATCCCAAGGTAGTTCATATCGAAAACCGATCTACCTTGGGTAATTGATCTTAATCTTGATAAGTAGCCAATCATTTCTCTCAATGGGGTTTCAGCAAGAATCACCTTCTTGTTTTCAAAATCTAGCCCGTTCAATTTTGATTTTTTCAAAGTATAATCAGGAGGTAAGTAGATCCTTTCAGCTTCTTCATTAGCCCAAGTGAGGGCATCGAGATTTTCACTATTTTCATCTTCAATTGAAGTGATAACTGCTTGACATTTTTGGGTCAAGTCGTGGGTGACTTCACCCACGCTTTCTGATCCAACGTAGACTTTTGTTTCCATATACGGTTCTAATACTGTGAAGGATGTTTTATTGTTTTCGTACATTTCATTAATATGTTCTCTTAAACAACGACGTCCGAGATCAAGCAAAGTATTTGGTTGGAAATTCTTATTCTCGATTGGGAAGTCCCAAGATTTTATTCTAACCACTGTTGAATGCAATGGGAATCCTAGAATTGGACCACCCATCTGTAGAGCAGTATAACACCCTTGGATTATACTATCTTGTAATACCTCAAGAGAGTAATCGGGCTTCCATCTTCTATCTTCAATTGCTTGATACATGTGAGCTGGGGTAGCACTTGGTTCTATTATAATGATATTATTCTCTTGTTGTAATATCTCAGCACCCTCTTCTTCCGCAAATGTAGTCTCTTCTGCATTACCTTCGAAAGTATCTAATTGGATCTCAACTTTAATATTTTCATCTTCATTCGATATTAATGTATGGCTTTGCATGCTTGGTTTTGCAACTGTTTCTTTGTAACTCACTGCAACATCGGTTAATCTAACATTGACTTTCATATCTTTGACTAATCTTTCTTTCAAAATTTCTAAATGTAATTCACCCATCCCACTTATAATAGTTTGGCCCATATCTTCATCCAAGGTAACTTTCAAAGATGGGTCTTCTCTTTGAAGAATCTTTAAACATTGGTCCATATGTCTTTCATCACCAGTAGTTAAAGGTTCTAATGAAGAGTTGAATAAAGGGGGTGGTATATCAATAGGCAACATCTTTAAACTAGACTCTAATTCATTAAATAGCTTACTATTACCAGAACCGTGTGAAACTAAAGTATCTCCAGTCATTAATTCATCTTCTAATCCTAAAATAACCCCAATACTACCGGAATCAATATAATCAACTGGTTCTGGAGAATCCCCATGCATCAATAACAATTTCTTCACATTTAATTTCTTACCAGTTCTGGTGTTTATCACCGTTGAGTTTGAGTTAAGCTTCCCGCTATAAACTCTGAAAAAAGTCATAACACCTCTTGTGGCGTGGGTCATGACTTTAAACGCTAAGGCAACAGTTAGATTACGGTTCTTATTGATAATTAAGCCTCTGCTTGGATCCCAACTAGTTGGAACCGGGATTTCTTGACTAACTTGATTATCCTTACTTCTTTTTGTCTTTTTGACTCTTTTGTTGGAGGATATTTCTGGAACTTTTATTTGAAGTGGTGAAGGACTGAATTGAATAATTCCATCCATAAGAGGTTGGACCCCAATGTTTTTGAAGGATGATCCACAGAAAACTGGAGTTACAAAGTTTTCAACTGTAGCCTTTTTTATTGCCTTGATCAATAACTGACTGTTGAATTTCATAGGGTCTTCTTCACATTCTTCCAAGGCATCAATGAAAGAGTCGTCAAATTCAGATAGTGTTTCAATCATTGACATTCTACTATTGCTTATAACGTCGAATAATTCTGGGTATTTGGAAGACTCGGATTCAATATCAATAATTGTTATTTCATTTCCATTGGCATCTTTAGCTGGTTCCCATTTCAATAATTTCTTGTGAATTATATCAATCACTCCTGAAAATTCATGATCATTTTGTTCAGTTTTTTCGAAATACGGAACATTGCATAAAACCACACGGGTTTGTAGCTTCTGAACAATCTCTTTTACCGTTCTACTAAAACCTGCTCCTTCTCGATCCATCTTATTTACATAAGCAATTTTTGGTATACCCAAGGCATTAGCTTGTTTCCATACTTTTTCAGTTTGTGCCTCCACACCTGCTACCCCATCTAAAATCGTAACTGCACTATCAAGAACCCGCAAGGACCTTATAACTTCAAATGTAAAATCTGCATGACCCGGGGTATCGATTATATTAATCTTATGATTATTCCAGGGAATTGAAATAGCAGCCAGCTGAATAGTAATTCCTCTTTGTTTTTCACTTGGCAAGTAATCAGTGACAGTGTCTCCTTCGTCTACGTTACCTATGCGTTTGGTTTTACCACTGTAGTACAACATTCTTTCTGTTGTTGTTGTTTTACCGGCATCGATATGTGCTATGATCCCAATGTTCTTGGTTCTAATTGGTGGAACCTTGTTCAAGCTAGACTCGAGTCGAGTTGCTGACGAATGAAGAAACCGACCAATACTTTGGGAGATCCCCCGACTGAACAGGGGTTTCAAATTGGCCGATATAAGCATCATATACTTATAATGATTATTAGTTGTAGTATCACTCTGAAAAATATGAAAAATAGAGAAAAAAAAAATGTAACTTGAAATGCTAATAGTGCGCGAGATAAAAACAGACTGCAAAATAATTATAAGCTGATTTCTGAAATAGTTTCGAATTTCTTCTTGATTGAAGCAAGTAGGTGCTTGTGGTTCTTTGGGAATGTAGAATTGGTAAAAATCCTTGCTTTAAATTGGACGAGTTCAATTCATTTTTACCAGATTTGTAAAAAATTGAAACTAATTGGAGGAAACCATCACTAGGGTTCTTTGAAGACCCCGATTTTCCTTAAAAACTGATATTTTGTACTCCTAATTTTTAGAGCAAAGGTTTATTTGATCTGTTGTCAATCTGATCTGATCTTTTTGGCTTTGCCATAATGCTGAAAAGGTGGAGATACTTTCGAGATATGAAAATACTAAAAAAAAATCTTACTTTGTTCAAGAAAACATCTTGTAGTTGATTTCTGATAAGCTTGAGAGACTACCAGAACAGAATAGGTTTCTAATTCAAGAACTTGGATTAGAAAACATTAGAATTGATCCATCCCCAGGTATTAAAATAATTTGGGCATATCTTCAATGTTTTTCAGGTTTTTGAAGCAAGACATCCTATTTTTGCAAAACTTACATATACCTTTTGAAAAACAGTAGAAAATAGGTCTTGTTCAAAGATTTTGATTTATTATCTAGAAATTTTGTAATTGTTTTACTTGCCCTCTTAGCAGTAAAAAATCCAACAAATTGTGTTATATCCGCCATATAGCCAAGTGGAGAGTTTCCTTTCGGCAACTGTTCTTTCGGCAGAAATGGCCGCGATTTTGAGGTGCGAGGTTCGAACCTGCTCAGAGAGGGTTTGTGGTCTAGTGGTATGATTTACGCTTAGGGAGTTTTACACTGTTCTATTAAATTGCGTAAGGTCCCGGGTTCGATTCCCGGCAAACCCCACTGTTTTTTTTTTGGCACGTACTGACTCAACATACTTAGAGTTTTCCGAACTACACTAGATTCCAGTGCGTTTGGCAGCACAAGTAGCCATTCTTTTTGTTGTCTTGACATGAAAAAATGTCAAAAAACGTTTTTCGCAATTTCGTTGTACCTTCCAAAATGAGACAATAAGCCGTTAGGGTTGGTTTTTCTTGCTTAGCAAAGTAGACTTTAAAGACCGGAATGAAGAGGGTAGCTTCGGTAAATCGAATAGCACTCGCAAAGGGTATAATAAAAAACGGGGTCAAGGAACCAAACGAAACTAGAGCATAACGGTTGCATTGATTAGAAATGCGATCGGAATGCCGATTGTAATTTTTTAGCAACAATTTGAATTGGAATGATTAACTGGCAAAACCAGTGAATCTCTCACTGTGAGCTCTAACAGAGCCATTCTCATTCAGCATACTGTCTCTCAAGTTAGACTAGTGGGTATTTGGTTGTATATACTTCAGCCGTGGGGACTGCCAACCGGTTCGGAGAATCCTGTTGAGTTACCGAGATTGACAGTGCGTGTCCCGAGCTCTTCGCTGAACCCTTTATTTCCACCAACCTTGAACAGGTTCCATTCAGCGTCTGAGTCATCCGAAGGTGGTCTGAAGTATTTCACAGCCATTGAATAAAGTATATCGGAACCTCCGATTGTACCTTCGGTTATTCTGCTGTCAATATATCCTCATCGGGAAATCCCATCGGCATGCCGACTCACGACTCGCACATAAGGTTAACTAAAAAATTTTCTTTTTTTAATTTCTTCTATAAGAAACGGCTTTACTTCAATTACTCATTTCTAGAATTGTATTTAAGTAAGTCAAGATCCTATGGGTTATGAAAGCATTTTAATATAGAAGCAATAAACTAAAAACAAAAGGGCATATCATGAGTTTGCATAGTCAGAATTCACAAGAATCAAAGCCGAAACAAGAGATGGAGACTCCATTAGATCTAGAAGAAGATTTACCACGTCACAATACCAACCGTACATTAGATGCCGGGGAGTCAATGAGTAGAATGTCACAGTATGAAGAAGCCAATTCTTCAGAGGATTATGAAAAACAAGAAGCTAATGATAATAAACCATTGGAAGAAATACCCGATGGTGGTAGAGGATGGATAGTTGTTCTCGGAGTTTTTCTATTGAATTTTGGATCTTGGGGTGCTAATAGTGGGTTTGCAATTTATCTTAATTACGATTTAAGTAATCATGTCTTTAAAGGTGCAACTAAAGTAGATTATGCTTTAATTGGTGGGTTTGCGCTCGGTTTAGGTATTATATTTTGTCCTTTTATAAATTATTTACAAGGTATATTAGGTACTAGAGGACTTATTTTATTAGGTAATATCTTACAATTTGCTGGTGTTTTCATGGCAAGTTTTACTAAAAAATTATGGCAATTATATTTAACTCAAGGGGTTTTAAATAGTTTTGGTTTAGCTTGTATATCATTACCAGCTATTACTTTACTTCCTCAATGGTTTAAGAAAAGAAGAACTTTTGCCGGGGGTCTTGGTACCGGTGGTTCAGGAATTGGGGGGATTGTTTTCAATCTTGGTATGCAGAAAGTTTTGCAAGCAAGATCAGTTTGGTGGGCTTTAAGAGCTCAAAGTATTCTTTGTCTCGGTATTATTTCAATTGGGATCTTATTAGTGAAAGCAAGAACTGAGAGGAAAATCGAATTTACTGCTTTTGATAAACAAGTTGCAAAATGTGCCGGATTTTATCTTTTGGTTATATTCGTTATAACTTGTATGTTTGGTTACGCTATTTGCTTATATACAATGGTTAATTTCACTGTTTCTTTAGGTTATACACCTTATCAGGGATCTATTGCTTCTGCCATGGTTCAAGTTGGTTCATTTTTCGGTAGACCCACTGTTGGTCTCATTTCTGATAAAGTTGGTGCTTTATCAATGGGTTGTATCGTCTATATTTTAACCGCAGTTTTCACTTTGGGAATGTGGTTACCTGCAAGAAACTATGCTACCATCATTGCTTTCAGTATTATAATTGGTCTGATTATGGGTTCTATCTATGGGATCTTACCAGTGATTGTCGCTAGATTGGTTGGTCTTAAAAAATTAAATGTTACTTTCTCCATGATCTGGCTGTTTGTTGGTGGTGCAGGAATTGCTTCTCCAGTAATTGGTCTTGTTTTAACAACCAACTCAATTGGTCCTGATAAATATAGCCATTGTATCATATTTGCTGGTTGTTCATTTGCTGTTTCTGCTTTATGCTTGGTCATCCTTAGAGGTTATATCATAGCAAGAGATAAAATAGCCAATGGTGAATCCGATCCAGATATGGGTCAATTACATTACACTGTTCCCTTCCACCAACCTTTCATGAACTTTTACAAGACGACAGGCTCTACAAAGGTTTGAAATTTTTGCATCATCGATATTGTATATATTCAGTTTTTCTAATCTTTTCGCAATCATTTTTCATTTTTATTATCCTGTTCACTCATGGGTTTCAACTTGCATTATAAAACTTAAACATAGCATCTCAAATCATTTTCAATACTATATTAACTATATGATATTTAATGACATCTCTTTCGTAATTTATATCATTTGTAAAAATCCATACTTGTAGCTAAAATCGCGGAAACGAGTAGTGATTCTTTTTTCGGTACAGTGTTTTTCCTTTTTTTTTTCAGCTTCATCTCATTATCAAAACAAACTTATTACCCGTCTCACTCATAGCTTAGGATTGACAGTCATTTACAACCCTTTAAGAAGTTGCTCAAGAAGCGAGGTTGGTACGGAGCTATTGATATTATGGAAATATGAGTGAACAAAACTCTCTCGAGAATACTAGTCCATCAAAAGATGGTAGTGGTTTGAATATAGCGGCCCAAAACTCAAATCCTAATACCCATAACATTTCAAATTCTCCCCAAATGCCAGAGAATGTACATGATCTAATAGATGTTCCGGAAGGTGAAGGAAGAGAAATTGAAGGCGAGAAGCCTTTGGGTAATGGGAGCTTTGAGTTTGGTCCTTTCGATCCATTCGAGCTTAATAACGGCGATGAGCCTCCACTAAAGAAGACCAAAGTCGAGGAATCCTTCATTCCATCGAACGATAAATCTCCTGAAAACAATAAGCCAGAAGATTCAAAAAAAGGTAATGACCTGGTTGTTGATGAAGCCTCTGTCACGAAAAGTCATGAAATAAAGCCAGAATATGATTCTTCTCTACAGATTGACTCTCTAATTCCTGACGGAATGAAGGACAATAGTTCTAATAATAATCCAGAATTACAAATAGATGAAATGGTTTCTTCCAGTGACAAGACTGTTCAGTCAAAAAATAAAGATTCAGAAGCTGAAGCTAATGCTGTACTGTTCGAAAATAATGATAAGTTACAGATCGATTCCTTTATTCCTGAAAATATTAACCATCTCGATCCGAAAGCGGAAAAGTCTGTTGATACTTTCGAGCCAACCGACTCTTCAGAAGAAAGTAATGGGAAAACGGGCACAAATAATATTCAAGAGAAATCAGAAGAAGACCACATAAGTCCGGTAAAAGAAGGAAGTCAAGGTTATCCATCGACCATGCAGAGTGACCAGTCAAAAGACGGAATCACATCTCAACATGAAGAGCGGTCTCATCCTGCTACCAAGCCTGACGAGTCTGACGCTTTAATCGAATTTAATAAACAAAAAATTCTTCAACATGAACAAGCAAGTATGAACGAATCAACGTCCGAGAGTGCTGTTCCCACTGAAGCACCTCTTACTCATGATCCTGTCCAAAAATCTTCTATTATAAAGAGCGAAGAGCAGATAGGAGACCAGAATCCTCGATCAAACTCAAGCTCACTGCAAGCCACCAGCCAAGCCCAACCTTCTGGTGTCATGCCAGCCAAAATACCTCCTCACTCACCTCCCTTAAACACGAACGATCTTAGTCTGAAAATGACCGATCAAAATCGTTCAGGATCACTTTCCACCTCGGATAATAATGATAAGAATAATCTCTCCAACAATCCTAATGAACATCATAAGATCTCGCCTCAAGTCAGCAGTATATCTAGTCCCAATTTGCAAAATACTAACTCAAACACTCAAGTTCCTGTCACCTCTCATACACCTAGCTCACATTCTAATCCACTTAATTCGCATTTATCTACTTCATTACCTCCAAATACCTCTTATGAAAATGACCAAAAAAGTACATATAATCCATCTCTCCCTAACCCGCCATCAGGCTCGACATATCCACAAAACATTTCAGGAAATTCAACTTATCCGAATATTGAAACTGCTGGAAATCAAACTTTTCCTCCAAGCTATTCCCCTACTTATAATACAAATTCAAATCCGATTCCAATTCTGGGAAACACACCTTCCACCAAATACACGGCTACCAATCAACCAATTTACAATTCCTCCATTCCAAAAGCTCAACCATCAATTTATAACGCTGATTATTATAATTCTCCGAAACCTCCTAGCGCAATACTGTATTCGCCTTATCCAGCAAATACTTCCCTACCTTATAGTCCAGGAACAAGATCACTTCCTCCCACATCAGCCGCCCCACCAATACCTGCACCTCCTCCAATGCCAATAGTGAAAAGGGATAGGCTTGTAATTCTTTACGATTATCCTCGCTTTGCGCATATGAAATCTTATGTTGAAAATGTTAAAAATGTAGTCTATGAAAATACGACAGTGTTAGAAATGGGATCACTCGACAAACTAAAGGGTCCTGAATTCTCCCAGAAAAAGTTCGAAAAACTCAGCTTCGCTATTGAATATAACGATGAATTTGAAAGTAATTTAAAAGCGATTTCTGATTTCATTGAGACGAAACCAAAAGTGATTACTGATGCAGAAGAAATAGCTTACCATTTTCACTTTGATCATCGTAAAAAGTGGGTCGAATACAGAGATTATGAAAAACAAGAATATAAGAGATTTTTAGATGTTTTGAATAAAGTTGCTGGTTCAAAGGTTGTTCAATGTTCGATAATCAATAAATATGAACTTCATACCGTATATTTGACAGAACGAAACGACTTGGCCCAATTGGGTCAAGAAATTCAAGAAGATATACAAAATTGGCCCAATTTAAAAATCTTTGATTATGCTGATAATTATGTGCGTTTCTTACCAGGAGTAAGGTTCCCAAATTCGTTAGAAGTCATAAACATGGGAGGTGGATATTCATTAGAGACTTTATCTGGATTCAAAATGCCACCAAATTTAAAGACATTGAATGTTAATAGTGGATCTATTACAAGTATTGATAATATTGTTTTCCCAATTACACTTGAAAGACTAAGCTTAAGTGATAATAAAATTTATTTTTTGAATTCGGTAGACTTCCCATCAAGACTAACCCACCTTGATATTTCTCAAAACAGAATAGAAACGTTGAAGAATGTTAATTTTCCAAGGAATTTGAAATCGTTATCCGTTTCATTTAATCCAATTGAAAACATTAGAGGAGTTAAGTTTCCCGAGGGTTTAGAGTACTTGGATTTATCATGTATACCGAACGAATCGATGACTGGGGTCAAGTTCCCTGATCTGTTGATTTCATTAAATTTACAACAATCTATGGCTAATACAAGAGGTTTAAAACTACCAGCATTTGTTAAAAAAATTAATTTATCGTCTAATGGAGTAAATAGTATCAATCCATTGAAATTGCCGAATAGTATTGAAAGTTTATATTTGAGTTATAACAATATTAAGACTTTAAATAAAGTGATATTTCCAACAACTTTAAAAGAACTATACCTTGGGAATAATTTGATTACAACACTTAAAAATGTTCAATTTCCAGTTACATTAGAGGTGTTAGACCTTGAGATGGATCCCGATGTTGATGAACAAGAAAAGCATATCACAACTTTGAAAGACGTTGTGCTACCACCCAACTTGAAAACTTTAAAACTCGGATACCACTCAATAAAGTTCATCGAAACTATCGATTTTCCCGTGAACTTAGAGTATTTAAGTTTAGCATACAATGAATTAAAAGTGATAAGAAATGTTAGATTCGGTCCCAACTTGAAAACATTAGATCTTAGTGGTAATCAAGAATTAACCAGTATTGATAATTTGATGATCCCTGAATCAGTAACCGATTTGAGAATACCATCACAATTAGTCAATTATTTACCCATTTATATTGTTGAAAGAGCAAATAGTAACAAGATGGTTATTACAAAATCAGAACCATTTATATAATTTTTTTTTCTAAACCATAACTTCTTACAATGTATTATATAATTTAGATAACCATACAAAATGTATTATATTAAGAATTATTTTGAAAATGAGAAAATGACAATATGAACAAGAAGGTATATCTCAATCTTCTTTTTTTGTAATTCTTTTGTTTTTTTTTTTTTTTTTTTTTATAACTTTTTATTGATATCTATTTATAAAAATACACTAATTAAAGACTTAATCTTCTTCATCAGAAGATTCATTTTCTTCGGCTTCTTTTCTTTCCAAAAGGGCTTGTAATTCAGCATCTTCAGTGGCAGTAACAGCTTTTGGAGCCATAGTAACTTTACAAATACCACCGGCAGCTTCGATAGACTCAGTTATTTTTTCGATAGATTTTTCTAATAATTGGACCCCATGATTTTTATCTAAAGCTTGAGTAGAAATGACGTATAAAGGAGCAGCAACCAATTTAGCTTTGACTTGCATTTGTTCAGTTGATTCATCTTCAGCAGCTTTTAAAGCTTTTTTAATGGCATCAATACCTTCATAACTGAAACAAGAAACTTCGACATCAGCTCTTATTTTAATGGCTTGAGGAGTTAATCTTCTTGAAATGTATAATTTTAATTCTTCCAAAACATCTTTAGTTGGAGGTTCAACTAAATCAAAAATAGTTGGGTCCGTAATTGATAATTTAAAAGCATCGTAAGCATGACCGTATTTTCTACTTAATGGCCAACCAATTGATTGATATAAAGTTTCTAATGGAATATTGAATTTTTCAGCACAATGTCTTAAAATAGAGTGAACTGATTTAGATTTATTATATTTTTCATCACATTTAACGATATCTTCAGCTGAGACTCTTCTTTTTGATAAATCAATATACCCTTTTTCTTTATCAACTCTTAAAACAACAGCAACTTCATTTTTACCAACACGAATTAACTTTTGAATGGAACGAATACGTCTTCTTGATAATTCTGATAATAATACCATCCCTTCAATATTATCGTATTCTAATAATTTAACATAAGCACCCATTTCAGCAATTTCTTGAACATTCACCATAACAACTTCATCCACTTCGGGATACTTGTTTTCGTAAAATCTGCAGTTGGAAGAGCTCATCTTGCTTTCGTTTACTATAAGGTCGGCCTTTAAGCTTGGAGATGTTTAGATATAAAGACTAAAGACTGAATGATTCATCTTCTAAAAGAAAAAAAAAAAAAAAAAAAAAGGAACTGAAAAATTTTTGGTGGAAAAAAAAAAAAAACCGATTACGTAAGGGTATAGTGAGTGTATTATGTAATCGATTTTTTTGCAATTTTGCAATTTTGCAATTTTGCAATCATGAAATCTTATAACAACCACAAACGAATAACAAGTTGAAGAGGCTGTTTAGAAATAGAAGGCGACATGAACCAAAAGCAGTATGTCTTGTATAGAGACTGCAAATTTTCTGTGGAGTCGAGATACAAGATTGAGAAAGTACTAGGTAAAGGGTCTTACGGGACGGTGTGTTCAGCTATTGATAGTAATAGTGAAGAGAAGCTTAGGGTTGCGATTAAGAAGGTGTCTAGGATTTTTGAGAGAGACGTGCTATTGAAACGGGCGATCCGGGAGTTGAAGTTGATGAGACACTTTAAAGGGCATAAAAACGTGAGTTATACCGTACATTGAGATTTAGCGAAGAGGACTAACCGGAGCAGATTGTAAATTTGATTGATATTGATATTGTGTATACTACTCCATACGACGGGTTGTACTGTATGCAAGAGATGGCCGATTATGATTTATCTAAGGTAATTTATTCGTCCAGTCAATTTTCTGAATTTCATATTAAAAACTTCATGTATCAAATGTTATGTGGATTGAAGTACATTCATTCGGCAGATGTTATTCATCGAGACTTGAAGCCGGGGAATATTTTGGTGACGGTTCACGGGGTATTAAAGATCTGTGATTTTGGATTAGCAAGAGGAATAAATATAAATTATTATCAAAAGAAAAAATTTCCACAACCAATAACCAATTATGTGGCCACTAGATGGTATAGAGCACCCGAGTTAATGTTATCGAGTAAAAATTATGGGAAAGCGGTTGATTTATGGGCCGTAGGATGCATTTTATGTGAGTTTTACGGAAGAAAACCATTGTTTGTTGGGAAAGATCAGATGCACCAAATAAACGAAATATTGAAAGTTTTAGGAACTCCCAATCGAGAAATTATTAACAAGTATGGATGGAGATACTTAAATACCAGAACAAGGTATGAGAAAATCGAATTTGATAAAATCTACCCATTTGCAAGTGGGTATCTGATTCATATGATTGATAATCTATTATGCTGGGATCCCTATGAAAGACTAGATGTAAATGAAGCACTTAATCATCCATTTTTAAAACAAGTTAAATCTCAATTCCAAGAATCAGTTTGTTCTAAACCTTTTGATTTCAATTTTGAAAACGAAGCAATTACCCAATCTGATTTGAAAAAAGTCTTGCAACAAGAAGTTGATTCGTTTAAACTTGAAAGATTTAGAAAATAGCTTAAATACGTATTTGTCAATTGAAAGTAGTACTCCACATCCGTACCATTTCCACGTGCAATCGTCTTAGCCGTACATCAGATCTGTTTAAGCTTTGTCCACTTACCTAAAGGTATTAAGGAGAAAATTGGATAAGCATAGTTATTAGGTATTAAGAAAATAAAGTAAGTTTAGGTATTAAGTAGAGTATTCTACATTTGTAGTCTACGTACCGATTGTTTAGTGGATACACTAGTTACTGGATTATCACCTAGTGTCCACTGACTTGGTATGATAAAGTAATAAAAGAGTAGCAGAGTACTAAGCAAGTAGAGTACTAAGCAAGTAGAGTACTAAGCAAGTAGAGTACTAAGCAAGTAGAGTACTAAGCAAGTAGAGTAAGTAGAGTAAAGTAATTTTTGCCCGAGAACCCAGACACCAGGCCCGTAGCCCGACGAATCCCCACAACAATAAGCCGAGGTTTGGTCTAGAAGAGTATTTAAAGCCAGTAGGATCCAAAGCCATTAGAGATTGTTGGGTAAAACATCACATTCAAGATGCCCCAAGGAAGCCACCCCGATTTAACCATTGTCAAATTCGTCTGTTCGGTTGAAGGACAGGAAGATAAGGAGATTCAAGTTGAAGGAGTCGATGAGGTCAAAGTGAAAATTCCAGAAAACAGTAAATATACCATGACTATTTTCTTCAAAGTGAACAATAACGAATTGAAGGATCTCAAGTATGTTCAAGTGATGAAGAAACACGGATTGACTGTTAAGCAAAGAGATATGTTTATCGGGGAATCATATGCTCCTTCGGAAGAGATTTACTCCAAGACTTTTGAACAAGACGTTACTCCAGGAGGGTTTTTGGTCAGAGGTGTATATCCAGCAACTTCTACTTATTCTGCTAATGGAGAAACTTTGTTTACCAGTGACTGGTCTTTAGAAATCACCAAGAAGTGATTGTTGTACTTTACTTGATACATGGATTATTGACTATGTTGACCATTGAGTTGTACACCTTGACATTGACTCTGTATATATATATTGACTATATATATTGACTATATATATTGACATTGATGTATATATATCTATATACATATATTGAGTATTGAGTATATCTTTTAACTGCGATTGCTTAATTGTAGAATTGTCCGCACCACCTACTCCTTCTTTAGCAATGTTTGTCCGTCCAGCTACTCATGCCGGTAGTTGGTATACTAACGATGCTGGTAGATTGAAAAGCCAATTGAACAAGTACTTCAAAGAAGCTAGTGAATTGAAGGAAGGAATCAATACTAATGACGATATCTCAAAGTCAATTAAGGGGGCAAGAATCCTAATTGGCCCCCATGCCGGTTATACTTATCTGGGATCAAGATTAGCAGAAACTTTTAATGTTTGGGATACTACAAATGTTAAAAGGGTGTTTATTCTTGGTCCTTCCCATCACGTTTATTTCACTAAAACTGCTAAGTTATCAAATTACCATTATTATCAAACTCCTTTTGGTGATTTAAAAATTGATAATGAAGTGAATGATCATTTGGTTCAACTCCGTAATAAAGACGGTTTGAAAATCTTTGATTTCATGGACGAAGAAACCGATGATGATGAACACTCATTTGAAATGCATATCCCGTTTATTTATCATCGCTGTCAAGATTTACCGCAAGGACTACCCCAGATTATTCCAATAATGATTGGACAAAATGATTTGACTAAGCTATCCGAAATATCAAATGCTTTGAAACCATTTTTAGCAGATGATTCAAATACTTTTGTCATAAGCTCTGATTTCTGTCATTGGGGTAGCAGATTCCAATATACAAGGTATGTTGATCAAGATCTTTCTTCCACTGCTACCCAAGATATCCCCTTGATTAAATTGGGTCTTACCAAACCCCTGAAAGCTTTCCCTATTTATAAGTCAATCGAATCCTTGGATAAAAAGGCAATGCAAATTGCCTCCGCTGGAAATGTCAACGACTGGATCGAGTACATTGCCAAAACCCATAATACAATCTGCGGTCAAAGACCAATTAACGTTCTTTTGGGGTTGAATCTACATGAAGTTTCGGCTGGGACCAATGTCTTCAATTGGATTGGCTATTCCCAGAGCAGCCAGGTCACCTCCCCTCTGGACAGCAGTGTAAGCTACGCTTCCGGTTACGTCAAACTTAAGTAATATATATCTATTTACATCTATATATGTTCAGTATTAGGATTGGTGTACTTGTAGACGAATATTTTGATTTTTTTTTTTTTTTTTTTCGCTTTCCACTACGTAACAAAAAAATTGACATATTTCTCTTTTATCAGTGATTGATTTGGTATAGTTGTTGGTAAGATGAGTGATTGGAAGCTATTTACTAAGAGTAAGTCTGCTGAATTGAAAGCAGAACTAGAACAAGCGTTTAAGAAGTCCAAGCCCCATAATCGAGTTAAGATTGTATTGAAGAAAGTTATTGCTAATATAATATTGAATAATAATGAGTTAGTTAATTTAATGCCGGATATTATATTATTAATGAAGATTGATGATTTAGAAATCAGGAAAATGTGTTTCCAATATTTGGTTAATTATTGTCAAATGAATGTAAAGGAATCATTAAATGCAATACCATTTTTATCGAGATTTAAAGATGATAATAATAGCCAATTGAGAGCATTAACTATAAAAACGTTATCATCCATTAATATTACTGAATTTACTGATTTAGCATTTAGAAGTGTTAAAAAACTATTAAGGGATGATGATTTATACGTTAGAAGAATGTCGATTTTTGCAATTGCAAGATTATATTCAATTGATCCAAATAGATGTCTTGATTATGAATTAATTGAAGATTTAAATGAATTGTTATATGACTCAAATCAAATGATTGTTTCCAATGTTTTGGCAGCTTTAGATGATATAACTCAACATTCTAAGAATTTAACTTTAACCATTGATGAAAGAAATGTTTATACATTAATTAAATTCTTAAATAAAACAAATGAATGGAATCAAATTTATATTTTAAATTCATTAATGTCATATGCTCCAAATACCACTGAAGAAAGTTTACAGTTAATCGAAAATATAATGCCATTATTACAACATGAAAATTCGTCAGTCGTTTTAAATTCAATCAAAGTAATTATTTTTTATAGTAATTATGTTTCCAAACCAGAATTAATAATACCCACATTACCAAAAAGATTAGGATCATCTTTAGTTTCATTATTATCAAAACCATCAGAGATACAATTTTTAGTTTTGAGAAATGTTATTTTATTATTACTAGGACAAAAAAAATTAGTTAGCTTTGAAGTTGAAATGTTTTTCTGTAAATATGATGATCCAATTTATGTTAAAGATACAAAATTAGAAATCATTTATTTATTAGCTAATGAATTCAACGTTGAAATCGTTTTGAGAGAATTAGAAGAATACGCAACAGAAGTTGATGTTGCAATGGCAAGAAAAGCAATTAGAGCCTTTGGTAATTTGGCAATAAAAATTAATAACGCTGCTAATAAATGTGTTGATGTTCTATGTGATTTGATTTCAAATGGTATTGCTTATATTGTGGAAGAATCAACAATTGTTATTAAAAACATTTTAAGAAAATATCCCGGTAAATTCAATTTTGCAGTAGAAGAATTAGTTAGACACTATAAGGTTATTAATGAACCAGATGCTAAAACTGCAATGATATGGATCTTGGGTCAATATTGTCAATTAATACCAGTAACAAATATCATTTTAGAAGAATTTATTCAAAGTTTTAAAGATGATCCAGTTGAAGTTCAATATGCTACATTAACTTCAGTTATTAAATACTACCTACATGATCCAGTTAAAGGTCAACCTATTGTTATTAAAGTTTTGAAATGGGCAACTGAAGACATTGATAATCCTGATATAAGAGATCGTGGTTATTTTTATTGGAGATTAATTTCAAGTGATGAAATTTCAAATTTGGGTAATTTTCAATCAATAACAAAAGAAATCATCATTAATAATAACCCAATCATATCTGCTGATAATGATAACATCGACCCAAATATCTTAATCGAGTTAGAATTAAATATCGGTACGCTTGCTTCAATTTATCTAAAACCAGTTCAACAAGTTTTCCGTTTAGCAAAACATAAAAAATTACCGAAAACAAATGCATTACAAGAGAGATCATTACCTTCCTTAAATGATGATCCTCAATATTCAAATTCAAATTCAAATTCAAATTCAAATTCAAATTCAAATTCAAATCCAAGTTCAACTCCTACTTCAAACCATAACTCAATGTCTACATTCCATCCTCAACCTCCTAGACGACATTCGACTATGGATCGTAACTCAAGACTCATTAGTCAAGGTTCCTTCGACGATGAATTTTCGTCTAATGACGAATCAGCAGCTAGGAAAAACAGTTTTGCTAAAAGACTCTCTAGAAAAGCCTCTATAATTACTGGCCGTAAAAACTCTAAACATTAATCTTAATATCCTTAAAATAAATATACTTACCAGTAATATTTGTAAGCCGAACAAGCCCTAAGACAAGATCTTTAGGTTAACCCTAAACTACATCATTTATGGCTTTTCAACAACTCTGCAGAGTGCTTATTGCACATGATTTTATGAAGTTATACCAGATAATCGTGTAGATGATTTAGTACCCTTCGGCATAACCCGAAATCCTGCCAAACTCATCTCCGGTAGCCCTGGTGGGCCTGTCAAGCCCATGGAGTCCCTGGAGTTCCCTTGACAACATCAAGGGCGACCCATTAAGCAAAGCTGCTAGTTTCGAAACATGGGGTAAGGTATTTTTTTTGGATTTTTCCAAATCTGTTGGTTCTCATTAAATTTTCCAGTGAATTCGAGCCTTTGTTTATATAAAGTGCTCGTTAGTTCTTTACTTGTTGGGTAAGTTTTCAAAGTATATAAGGAACCTAGTGCTTTAGCCAGGGTTTGTATAAGTCCAAGGAAGGGTATCCATTATTTGAAGGAAGGGTATTGGAAGTGAAATGAGTCATTTTGATGTTAATATTCTCGAGGATGCTCTAGTACAACCTGAGATTCCGTTATCTTTCCCATTGCCTTATAAGGATGAAGAGACTATAATTAATTTGAAGGGAAATGACAAGTTGGTTAAGAATTTCAGTATTATTGGGTTATTTTTGAAGATGTTTAGTAAATATGATTATGAAGGAGTTTACAAGGATAATGAATATAAATATTCAATCAATAAGAATCTGGAAAGTTTTAATAAAGAATTTAGAAGGTATATGAATGAAAGATTGAGTAAAACCGATGAGAAGTTGGATGAGATTGTTTATTCGTTAATTGATCAAGAGTTGAGGATGAATTTGATCACTGCTAAGATGTTTCCAGAAAGATTTAAGCAAGTTAAAGAATTTATGATTGATTATTATCAAAAACAAAATGAGATTAATATGCCAAAATATCCTGACGGATTAAATTTTCTTAGAATTGCATATTATACTGTAATGAAGACCATTGGTAAGATGTTTCCTCGAGGGATTTGGGTTAATAAAGAACAATTTGAAAAACTTTACCAAAAATATTTATCTAATCCAATGTCGATAATTTTTTTACCAAATCATCAATCACATATTGATTATATTATCATTCATTTGATTACGATTAGATTTCATATGTCAATCCCAACAGTTATTGCAGGAGAAAATTTAAATGTTGCAATTTTTGGGAAATTTTTAAAAAATTTAGGAGCTATATTCATTAAAAGAAGTTTTAATAATGAGTTATATACTGAAAGGAATTTAGAAAATTTAATTGAATTTGTATTGATGAATAAAATTCATTTAGAAGTTTTCATTGAAGGTACTAGATCAAGAGATGGGAAATTATTATTACCTAAATATGGTATATTGAAAACATTGAGTAGAATTTATCTTAATCAAAGAAATAATATTAAAAATGAAGAATTTGATTTACTTTTCCAACCATTGGCCATAACTTATGAAAGAATTTATGAAGCAGATGGATATTTTGATGAGTTAATGGGTAAGGATAAAAAGCAAGAAAGTTCGTTAATGATTTTGAAGAATGGGCTTGGGAATTTAATTTATGGAGTTGATAAAGATGATGAAGAACAATTAAAGCAATTTAAAATTGCCCAAAATTATGATAATCTGACTAAAACATTACACGGAAGAATATTTGTGATGTTGGGAGACAATTTCAAGATATCCGAATTCATTGAGGAGCTGAAATTTCCAATTCAAACCAGTTTTCTTAGTGGGAATGTTGACGAAGAAGAAGATGGAAATGAAGAAGGAGGAGTTAATTTGAAGAAATTAGGGTTTAAAATATTGCATGAAGTAAATCGGGTACATTATATCCCAAGTATAGCCATTATTGGATGTTCGATTCAACTTTATCATTATTTAACCAATTTGAAGAGATTTCAAGTGGGAGAAGTGATTCCGATATTTAGGATGGTTATTAATGAATTATCCAAGGAAGAAACCAGTGAAATTAATCAAGTAGAATTCAAAGAATTGAAAAATCTAAAAGATGAAGAAATTCAAGAGGTGATTAGACAAGAAATGATGAAGTTTTTCCGATACATAAAAATCAATAAACAAGGAGAGATTATCATTAAGAATTCCATTGAGTTATTATATTATAAGAATTTAACGATTCATTTAATCATTCATAAATGTTTGGTTTGTTTTATCTTGAAGAATTGTCAAGAAACCAAATGCAATGTCAGAATGAGCCAGTTATATTATATTTTCACTGGATTTTTAAAACACGATTTTTTATTTGATTATAATTATAATCGAAGAAATGAATTAGTTAATATTTTGAACGAATTGAAAAGTTATCAAATCATCGATGAGAATTTCAAAATCATTGATGAAAGGTATATTGAATATATGATTTTATTAATCAAGCCATTTATTGAATCATACTTGAATTGTGTTAAGTTTTTGGTTATTTCAATGGAAAAATATTATCCTAGAATTGGAGATCAGGTTAGTGAAACCCAATTGATCAATGATGACTTGATGAGTGCCAATTATCCTACCACAAAGACCTTACTCAAAATGATTACCAAACAAGATGAAAACCAGCGAATCGAGTCGATTAATAAACAATATTTATTAAGTTGTTTATTCTACTTGGCTAATTTACGGTTGATTAAAATATTCAAAAATAAGCGCAAAACAAAAGCCTTTGTTATAATTGAAAATTCAAGAGACTTGAAAATCACCGAATCGTTTTTGAATACCTTGTTAAATGGTCAGGGTGATTCAATCAGTGAGGTCAAGTTAAATTACATGATTGACATTATCGATAAGCAATTCGAAAGACATTTAGATAGTAAACTTTAATACATAACTTTAATACATGTTAGACTTTCGTAATCCTAAATCCTATATCCATATATACTCTACAACATCCTACATCCAATATCCTATCTCCATATATCCTATCTATCCAATCCTGTCTTGCATGTCTTTACATCTGCACAGCTACTCCTCGTTCTACTCAAACCCTAAACAACTTCTATTCATAGATATCTATTCATATATCTATCATCTATTCATATATCTATCATCTATTCATATATCTATCATCTATTCATATATCTATCATATATTCATCTATCTATTGATATATCTATTCATAGCATCATAGCCATCTCGAGTCACTCATCTCAGTCCCCTCCATACTTTTTGCAGCCTCCGGGCTGTGGAACCTTTCACATGACCGCGCGAGCCTTGCTGCCCCTATTGGCGCGCCCGTGCACCAGGGGGCCTTTGGCCCAACGGTGATGACATAATGGCGGGCGGGCGCACGACCCCTAATTCAGTACGCCAGTCTCACCCTATGCACCCTAGAGTACCCTATAGTATAGCACCCGATAGTATAGCACCCTATAGTATGGTACCCGATAGTACGTATATGTATAGTATGTATATTGTAAGTACAGGTTGTAGAAATTATAAACACCCGTATAGGGGTTGACGGTTGCTAATCTAATGAGAATCAAAAACAAAGAATGAAATACAAACACCATTGGGATTTATTTTTGTTTGGAAAAAGAAACAAGCCGGGGGTGCGTGTACCAGGAATACTGGAAACTTTTCATATAGTACTTATAGTTATAGTTATACTTGAACTTAGTTTCAGTTGGACTCCTTGGTGCTCTAACTATTATGAGGAAGGAGCTCAAGTATATAATATGGGGCCATGTTGCTCTAATTGTGTTTTTGATCTACTATACCTTTGATCTTATTACGTTATTGAACGACGATACTTTCCAGGATGCGTTATTGGATGTTGAATTGAATCCCAACGACGGGACTTTGGAGAAGTCCAAGATTATCCCCAAGATCATTCACCAGACGTATAAGCTGAAGCAGATTCCTGAGATTTGGAAGCCGGGCCAACAAGCGTGTATTGACTTGCATCCAGATTATCAGTATATTTTATGGACCGACGATATGGCCAGAGAGTTTATCAGTGAAGAGTATCCGTGGTTTTTGCCTACGTGGGATCTGTATCCGTATCCGATTCAACGGGCTGATGCCATTCGGTACTTTGCCTTGGCCCATTACGGGGGGATCTACATTGATTTGGACGATGGTTGTGAAAGAAGATTGGATCCCTTGTTGACGGTGCCGGCGTTTGTTCGTAAGACCATCCCCACTGGTATTTCCAACGATGTGATGGGGTCAGTACCCAGACATCCGTTTTTCTTGAAAGTCATGGATTCTTTGAAGAAGTACAAAAAAAATTGGCTAGTTCCTTATATTACCATTATGTATTCTACCGGTCCGCTTTTCCTTTCAGTTATATGGAAACAGTATAAACGTTATGGGGTCCCTGAAGCAGGTAAGGTTAGAATCTTACTACCAGAAGATTATAAGACCCATTCGTATAGTTTTTTCGCCATTGCCCCCGGTTCTTCGTGGCACTTGGACGATGCTAAATTCATAAAATCTTTGGCAAATCATATTGGTCTTGCAGTGTTTGTTGGGTTTTTAATTGCCGGCTTGGTTTTTTACTTGGAGTATGTCTTTTATCAATTTTGTATTGGGAAAAAATTCAATTTTAATTTCAATTTTGTTAATCAAATTAAATTAAAATTAAATCGTAATATAAAGAGAAGATCAAGAAAAGATTCAAATTTACCTCCAAATAATGTCGAACTAGGTCTTTTGGATAATCCAGTCGAAAAAAATACCGGCTCTAAAATTGATAATATAGTTTAATTCTGCATCTTCACTTCCTTTCGTTAATTACCCTTTTTCTTCTTCTATTGACTATTGCATTTATTGTTTATTTAATATATACGTTTACCTACTATCTCCCACTTCTAATAACTTCAAATTCATCTGGCGATACATAATCTCTTCGTTCTCTCTAATCAACTTCTTGATCAACTCGGTATATTTTTCAACAACTTTAAACGAATCTTGCGATAACTTAATCAAGTACACCGCGTCGATTAATAATCCTCCGTTCTTGGATAATTGAATCAATTCCCGGTTCTTGTTCATGGTAATCACCAAACTTCCATCTCGTATCAACTCTTCTCGTTGGTTAGCATCAACTATAGATATCTCCTCGTTTAAATCTCCCTTGATATTCTCCTCTTTCCCAACCGGATTGAAAAATGAATAACTTATACAAATCGGTACGTGCAATATACTCAACGGAATCGGCTGTCTCTCCTCGTAATCATGTATTATAACGTTTTCTCCATCAATCGATATATCCGGTTTTTTAAAATGTTGTAATGCCGTCATTACTCCAATACACGATGCATCAATAACTCCTCCATCGTAATTTAAAAAATTTATATCTACTCGAATACTCCATACCTTATTCCCAGCAATTATACATAAACTCTCTAAATCCAATGCGTTCGATCTTCGGATGGCTTTTTCAATTAATCGACTGATTAATATCTCTTCATCACTATTCTTCCCATTTTCAAATTGGGCACTCGCCATAGGACTTATCTCGGTACTGATATTGAATATCCCTTCAAATGGCCGGTCCTCAAAGGGCGCCTTGATCTCGCAACTCACCCGGACATTTAACTTGGTCTTGCCCCAGCTTAATTCAACGTAGCCGTATTCTTCAGTAGATATCTTGATTTCCGGTTCTCGACTCTCATCGAGCTTTCTTCCGTCGATCCTGAAGCCTTGCTTCAAGCTTTCTAGTATATACGCTTGCTCGTTACTGGATATCTCAACCCCTTTGGCCATGTTCTGGTTGTATGTCTAGTTGTTTGCCTAGTTGTCTTCCTAGTTGTCTTCCTAGTTGTCTTCCTAGTTGTCTTCCTAGTTGTCTTCCTAGTTGTCTTCAAGTTCTTTAAATTTTCAGTGATGAGTTTTTTAGCGCACTACCATTTTCGCTCGTTTTCAATAATTTTTCAATCAACGAAAAATTACTTCAGTGGCAACCCCATAACTTCATATTACCCCCCGGGATCGATATGCTTAAACAACTCGTTGCTCCAAGTAGGAGATTGGTGCTTGCCAGAAATGGTATACGCTCATCCTCAATCAGAACGTTCGGAAACTCTCCGCCACCATCAGCGTCAACTTTGACATTTTTCCAAAGAGAAAGATTACCAACAAATACAGTAATTAGATTTGTTCCTCAACAAACCGCATGGATTGTGGAAAGAATGGGGAAATTCCACCGTATATTACCTCCAGGTATTGCATTTTTAATCCCTTTTTTAGATAAAATTACTTACGTTCAATCGTTAAAAGAATCGGCAATTGAAATTCCTCTGCAAAATGCAATCACCGCAGATAATGTTTCATTGGAATTAGATGGGATATTATATGTTAAAGTAAATGATCCTTATAAGGCTAGTTACGGTGTTGAAGATTTCAAATTTGCAATTAGTCAATTGGCCCAAACAACAATGAGATCAGAAATTGGTTCAATGACTTTAGACTCGGTTTTAAAAGAAAGACAATCTTTGAATGCAAATATTAATAAAGCAATAAATGAAGCAGCTAAAGATCATTGGGGGGTGGAATGTTTGAGATATGAAATTAGAGATATTCATCCTCCCCAAAATGTCTTGGAAGCAATGCATAGACAAGTCAGTGCTGAAAGATCAAAAAGAGCTGAAATTTTGGAATCTGAAGGTAATAGACAATCTAAAATTAATATCGCTGAAGGTGAAAAACAATCGCTTATTTTACAAGCTGAAGCAACCGCTGAAGGTTTGAAAAAAATTGCTAATGCCATTAAAGAAACCCCCGGTGGTCATGATGCTGTCACTTTACAAATTGCTCAAGATTATATTAAAGAATTTGGTAAAATTGCTAAAGATACCAATACTGTTGTCTTACCTTCAAATATTGGCGATATAAGTCAATTCATGGCAAGTGGATTATCCATTTATAAAGGTTTAAATAAATCTTTAAATGCTAATGAAAAACAAGATTGAAAAAATATATTCTAATTTTTCTTTTGTATATATTATCTATATGTATTGTACATAATGAAGTATGAATTTAGTTATATCTATGTCCTTGTAATTTTAGGCTTTTTTGAAGAACCCATCAAGTGCTCCCTTACCAACGGCTACTTTTTTAACTTCCTTCTTAGTAGTTTTTTTCTTAGTAACTGTTTTAGCAGAATTTCTACTGTTGTTAGCCTTAGTCGTGGTTTGAACTATAGAATTCATATTAGATTCAATAACTTCCAAAGACTTTTTCTTTTCTTTTAACTCTTTGCAGTAATTATCCAATTCGATGAAATTAATCTTATGGGCTTT
Organism: Hyphopichia burtonii NRRL Y-1933; assembly: GCF_001661395.1. Lineage (NCBI taxonomy): Eukaryota > Fungi > Ascomycota > Pichiomycetes > Serinales > Debaryomycetaceae > Hyphopichia > Hyphopichia burtonii. The sequence continues at coordinate 1,300,715 of NW_017963729.1, forward strand.
AATGAAATCTTGTTTAATATCCTTGTTTAGATAGGATTCAAATATTAAATCGATTGAATATTTTAAAATTGATAAATTTAAAATACTAATTGGGATCTCAGTATTATTAACATCAGAATAAAGATCTTGTTTGATTTTGGTTGTGATACTAAAACTTTGGTTTTTTTTCAATGTTTCAAATAATTTATTCACCTTATCATTCAATTTTTGAAAAATCTTATTAATTGATAATTTGTAAAAAACTTCACCTCCTTCATTTATAACTTCGAATATCTCAGGCATTTTTTCCTCTATAATCTTAGTCAAGCTTGATACTATCGCATATTCTGAGCTTAATTTATCAATGAAATCATCAAACGTTATAAAACGACTCGAATATTTAGATCTATTCGAGTACGTTATTTGAATCAACCAATAGATCAAATTATACTTAGAACTAGCAATCAAGTTTGGATTCGATAAAACTTGACCTTGGATTTCGTTCTCAAATATATATGATTTGACTGACATCCCCAGTCTAGGAATTACTGGCTTTTTGGAATCTTGTATGTAAGGATTATTACCATCGATCTGTCTGAGTTCATATAATTGATCATCACTCAATAACACCTTCTTGCTATTACTTTCAAATGGTAGGCTTAGTATAGTGAAACTTTGGTGCTTTTCTGGAAGCACTATCACTTTTGTATGATCATCAACATTCATGTTTTCCACTTGAATAATTGAAGTAGTTAAGATCAAACTCTGAAATTTTTCAAAATTTCGCCAAAAAAAAGACGCGTCTATACTCAAACCAAAAATTATCTATTTTATCATAAATAACCAATGAGTATATATTTCATGATAAATGATTCGATGCTTGTAAATTTGAACTCGTTCGTGATTAACGAAGGCTAAACTTTCATTAGCTAGGTTAAGGGATGAGATAAATGTAGTAAAAAAATAAAAAATGCCTTCAGCCAGATTCGAACTGACGATCTCCTCATTACTAGTGAGGTGCCTTACCAACTTGGCCATAAAGGCAGTAATACATTCTCTGAAATTTTTGAGGTTTTCCGATCAGCTTGTATATTTTTAGCTCAAAAATTTAAAGCTAAAAAATTTCTTTTTCAAATTAATGATTTGGGCCATTTGAGGAGTTTTTATAAAGTTAGTGTCAGACCTTGAAGGTCTGCAGATGATGTACTGGCCTATCTATA
>NW_017963729.1:1302159-1364115 GCF_001661395.1 Hyphopichia burtonii NRRL Y-1933
GTTATTTCCTCCCTTTGAATAACGTGAAAAGATTAATCTGACAGTATCGAATTAATCCACTGTGCTACCAAGTATTAGTATGTATTTGACTAATGCTACTTATGCGTGTGTTATGGTCAACCGTACTAGAACTATGTATCTAATACTAATGGATACTGGTGGTTGATTATGGGCTCGATCAACCCACATAACCCGATAGTTAGCTTGGAAAAATATTATGAATTCTATTTTGATTTTTTCAAAAAAATAGTTTTTGTTTTGTTTTTTTGAAAAAACTGAATTTTGTTGAAAGATTGCAAAAATTAAAGAAAATGTTATTCATACGATAATTTAAAACATGGCAGACATCTTTTTACCAAAAAATTCATACTTATGGGTATATGGGAATTTATGTATGATACATCGAGGTCTATCAATGTTTATTGAAGCTCTCTGTACGAGATAGTGTATCTATTGTTAGTAACAGGTGACCTACGAGGCTTCCATTAATCTAACAATGAAGGCTACTAGAAAACCTTTGAATAAACTGAATAAATACCAGGTTCAAAATCGGTTGAAAGGTCTCCAGATATCAACCGATAGGGCGACTGCTAAGGGGGGACGATAAGATAACTGATAAGGCGTCCAAAAAGTCATAAACCTCAGGATAGAAAAGAATATAAATATCCATAGAATCCTCCCGATTCCCTTTCTCTTTTTATAGTTCTTCAAGCTAGTGTTATAATATTCTCTGATCTCAAATATATTGTTTTATTCTCTGTCAAGTTTTGCAACCTTATTCTCTTCGTGCAGACCCGGATACCAATTCCTTTCATTTGGTAGCGCCGCTTTAATCGATCCTAACTTGCTGATATTTTTAACTATGAAATTAATTTCAAAATATTTTTATATCTCACTTATAACTTCATGTTATTTGCACGAGATAGTTTATGCTTCTTGTTCCGTTAATTACATTGATTACAGATTAATAGATAGGAATATTACATCATATAGTGATAGTAACTTAATATGTTACCTCCTTACGTGGGAGTCGGCTATAGAAATTCTGCAATGCCTTGTTATAATTGGGGCATTCTGTTTGTACCGTATGAAAAACCTATAGTAGTAATTAAAGATCTTGAGAATGATATAGATTTACTATCAGTTTCAGAGTTAATTACCAAAATAGATCAATCCGAAAGTTTGCCTAACTATAACAAATCTTATGACTATTGTTTAGATACGGTTATAAAGCAATCAGTGTCAGAAAGAAAGATCAATAAAACGTATATAATAATGCTGAAATTATTTCAAAATAAATAATATGCATGGGGTAAGGTTGGGCTTAAATATCATCAAAGAATATTATGTTATTATTGTCATTACCGAATGAAAACTCCCTGCAGGGCATCGATCCACTCTTCATTCCATTAACCTATAGGATTAGCCACGAAGGTCCACACCACAAACAGTCTTCTAGGCATTTCCATCAGATGAGGAAATGCCTACTTATTTATATACTTGTTCTCGTAAAAGATGCTCTCTTCCGATGTTGTTTCACAAAGGATGTTTGTAACTTCTTTTGCTTAAACCTCAGCTTGATGATGTCTGTGATCTGCCTTGATGTAAATCTGGCCCAGTCATCACCGCCAGACCTTCACGGTCTGACAAGGATTCCTCGGGAATTTGTTTTGCAGCAAAAAAAATTCTGCGGAAAAATTCACACTTCTGCACAAAAAACCATTTTATTTATCACCAGTGGAAATAAAATGGCAAAATCAAGATTAAAAAGACCGTGATTTATGCTATTTCTCAAAAGTTTTTTTTTTTTTTTTTTAAAGTTTTTTAGGCAGTGCAAAATAAACGCCTTCAAAATCTTGATCAGCTCAAAAACACAGGTTCAAAATCGGTCAGAAATCACTCCCGGTGGCCAAGCTGGCTAAGGCGCGAGACTGTAATGGGTTCTCCTCAAAGTAATCTTGAGATCGGGTGTTCGACTCACCCCCGGGAGATTTCTTTTTTTTTTTCATTTTTTGCAATCATTGCAGCCTCTTTCATCCATTTTTTTAGAAAAGCAAGAACAATCTAACAGCCATTTTAACAAGCAAATTCAAGAAGTCAATCAAGTGAGTAGGACTAGTTTGGGCATGGTACCGGGCCATAGCAAGTAGCTAACAAGAGCTAACGGTGACGTTCACTGTTAGTACAAAACGGTCTTATGACCATAGCTAAAGTCATACGTAACCTATTTTCCCTGATTTCACCGTATACCGAACACAGTATACTACTATGATCTCATAAGTACTTTGTCAACAGCTATTTGCTTGTTCCAGCAACCGCAACTCAATAGGTTTTGGCTTTTGCGCATACTTTTCGTTTTTTTTTTCGTCGAATACAGACATCACGCTTTGCAGCAATAAAATCGATTAGAAAGAGCAACTATGAAAGGAACTGCCAAACCTTGCAGTATAGAATAACCAGGGGACAAAATGTAGGTATGATGTTTATTGTTATTATACAGATTCTAATCTCGAAGGTTCTTTTGGTTTAAGTGGAACAATTTTCGTTTTTCTCTTTAATTAGGTTGCTCTTCTCAGGGTTATAAATAGGGTGATAATTACCCCAATTAAATATCGAAGTTTTAGCTTAGTAACAATAACTTATTAGTTAACTACTTACTTAGATACTTGATATTACTACTAGTTAATTCAATTCACAATGGCCCAACCTCATAAATTATTTTGGAAAGGTTCTGCTTACGACTTTGTTGTATTCATTGAAGACTCCAATTTGGTTCAAAAATACAAAGGTGGTGATACCACCATTCCTTTAATAGACATTGTTTCTATTTACAAAGTGTTTATCAACAGACAAGGTGGTGTTGAAGGTGTCTTGGATGAAGCATCCAAATCTGAATTAGCAAATGAATTTGGTAGTTCTGACGTTGACGCCATTATTAAGAAGATTTTGGTAGAAGGTACCGACAAGAAGAGTGCTGGATCTTTCCATTCCGGTGAAAATGGTAAGAATGATTCCATGGGAGCTGGTGAAGTTGCTCATTAAATGGTGCCAATTGCTCAAAAGTATTTAGTTTTAATGAATCTTACGAAATTTATATTACATTCACTAAGCATATAAACCAAACTCCTTTTATACATACACGTTACGTTTATTAATCGATTATTATTCTGTAGATATATTGAGACTCAGTACTGTCTGGAACTGGAGCCAACTTGGCTATCAGTATTGGAACGAGAAATTGATGGTGATACGCCTGCAAGGCCAGTAGATTTAAATGAAAATTGTAGTTCGTCAATTGTTACAGCACTCAAGGATGGGGTCTTATCATCTTGTCCAGTAAGTGGGTTTGGCGAAGTTTGGTTGTGAAAAATTGACCTACTGAATTTTAAACTGCTCCAACTCAAACTTTTCTTCAACTTTCCCTTTTTCTCCAGGGTCCTGTTGTCCTTGAGTACACCAATTAGTTCTTTACTTATAAGTCCCAGCATTTTCCGTTCGCCAATTGATCTTTCACTCTTTCTTATATAAATTGTAAGTTTTTCATCGCCATTTTTTTGAAAATAGTTCAATTTGTTAACGTATCCAGCAAAACTTGATATCTCTTCCAAATCAGTATTGCGTAAATCAAACATAACATTTATAGAGATTGGTTTTTTGAAATAGCAGGCCAATCGATACTTATAATATGTTGGCTTATGATCTAAATATATATCATAAGGTATAATTTCAACTGGACTATACAGAATTAAAGGAGCAAAAGTTTGGGAATAATCAAGATTGTAATCCCCATTAACAAAATTAATCATGGTTTCCAAATGATCTTTCCAAATCATATATTCTTTCTTTGTAAATAATACAATTAAAACCTCAAACTGACAATATTCTTGCTCATAAATGATTTTCAATGAATATTGATAGTCTGATGTTAATCCACCGTCAGACTCTTTCAATTCACTGAATAGTTGACATTTCGATAAAGGTATTATAAACTTGATTTCGTATTTTTTAAACTTCTTTCTAAAGATTATTTCACTAATTATTAAATGACTCTTGAATAAGAAAACCCCCATATTCTGGCCCTGAACTTTCTTATCAACTCCAGTACCAGTTGACAGTAGCCAGACCACAATTGAAACTCCACAAAGCAAAGCTTTACCAAAAATTTGCAGATTTAATTCAAATCCAAATAAAGATTTGAATTTTTCAAAATTTAAAAATGAATTGATCTTATCTCCAACGCTTTTCACATCAATCTTTTCAGAATTTTCATTAATCTGATTAAGCTTGAACTTAATCTTTTCATTTATTTCTAAAAAGCTTTCCAAATATTCTTTTTCTTCAGTGTCCTGTAAGAAGCTGATTTTATGACTCTGAACTTGCTTTATAATTGTTTCAATAATCAATCGATATTTACTTACCCTAGAAATAGGGCGTTGTATTAATGATACAAAGGAAAGATCCATGTGCTTGGAGATTGGCTGAGTAGCTTCCAAATAGTTTTGCCATCCATTAATATATTCTTTGTTAACATAATTCTGTCCTATGAATTTGATAGAATTCATTATTTTCAAAACATCCTCATATAAATCACAATAGTCTTTATATAAATGAACGTCAATGGCAAGCGATTCAACGGAACTAACGAATTTAATCACTGAATTTTCTGAATAAAAATCCAGTCGGAAACAACGAACTAGCTCTGTGTGGTTTCTTATTAATGACTCAATGACTTGTGATATGAAAATGATTGGCACTCCACAATCGTATGGCTGGGCTATTAAAAGTGGTTGGACATAATAGGTAATTAATATATTCAAAGATGAAACGTAAGTGATTTCGCTTTCGAATAGTTCTTCTAAAAGTTTTCCAACTTTGGAGTTTAGAAATTCGTTTAATGGCAGTGTATTGTTATACTTTGTATTCGGTACTGGTGATTTGAAATCAGAAGTGGTGAGTAGTGCTGATATATTTGCCGACGGGTGTTGGTCAATAAGAACTGGCAGTAGAGGACTTATTTTAGTAGTCATCGTTGTTGTGGGGAGTGCAAGAGGATTCTCTTTAATGATATCATACAAACTTTGTACCGAGTCCAGTTGATGATATCCAACCTTTTTAGCCGCAAGTAGCAAGCCTTTATCAATTTCTCCTGAATCCATATCTTGTTTTGCAGAAGTTTTCTGCATTTCCCCATCATGATTCTCAACCAGTTGATACTGTAATTCTTTTGTATAATTCGACTCCACTTGTGTTTGGTAGACCATGTATTTTAATGAAAGATCAGATTCAATAGAATTCAATCCAGAATGGGATTTTTGAAGCAATGCAAGTTTATGTCCTTTTACTATAGGCAAATCTCTTCCCTCTCTTGAAAGAGAGCCTGTACTGATTTTTGAGGGAGAGCCCGTGCTGATTTTTGGAGAAGGCGTAGGAGCTACTAATCGTAGCTCTCCAGTTGTAATCAGTCTGGCCGTGGTGAACTGTTCAATATCTAGGTTTAGATTACCTGGTAGCCCATTATAGAAATTCTTCAAGCTGCCTGAATCTTTTGCAAAACTGTCAATCGAGGAGCTTTCGAGCAGGCCGAAATAAGGAGAGTTTACCTTAATACTATTTCCTTTCGGACTGTTTTTTATCATGGCAAGTATAGCATAATAAACCAAAACTCTTTGGTATTTGCAGTCTAAAATTATTTTGCATCCACAGAAAAAGGAAAAGACCCAAAACCGAACAGAACCAATAAAATTATGCAGTACTCGCGATTCTACTGACTATCAAAAATTTTCGTCTGGTTTGATTTAATTTTCCAAGGAATCATAGTTGGAGCATCTTTATCACGATATATGAGTCAGAATGAGTTCAAGAGCACTTAGAAGGCTAGAGCAGCAAAGAATTCAAGAAGAAGCCGAAAGAAATGAGCAAGAAAGAGCACAGAACAGTGGAGAAGACTCAGAAAATGATTATCAAGATTCAAAGCAACCAGCTTTCAATGCATTCAGTCTATTGAATGAACAAGACGAAGAGACTGATTCCGGGAATGAAGATGCTCCAGAAACAGTATCGCCACCAGAACCCAAACCGGAACCAGTTTCGTTACCATCTAAAAAATCCAAGAAAAAGAGTAAATCAAAGAAGAAACAACAGAAAAAGAATAACCAAGAGAAAGAAACCAGTGCCGATATAGATAGTGACGAAGAGTTGGATAAAATATTGGCAGAAGTTAAATTGAAGGATAAGTCTGGGGACTCGTCGGAAAATACCTCTTCAAGCGCAACTCCTCAACTTGAATCATACGATTTCGAATATGATGTTGAAGAAGAATTTGATGAAGATATAAAACCAAGTCCTCATTTTGATTCTAACTTCAAAAGATTCACTTCTAACAGATTGAAACAATCCTTAAGGTTACTATCAATCCAATCGATCAAGAACCTAGATCCCGACCAAGAATTGAGCAATTTGTTTGGTAACTTATCAAAAGATACTATCGAGGACGCTAATCAAACTACTGCCTTATCAACTTCTCCAGAAGTTCTTGCCCAGTTTAAGAAGTTAGCAAGACTTACTAGGGGCTGGTGCGGGAAAGATCGTCGTAGTGTTCCTGGAACAACTAGAAAACTCTTATTATCAAGAATTAAAGATGATTATTTGCCTACTGCAGCTAAACCATTGAACATGGAAGAATTGAAAATGTCACAGATTGTGGATATCCTTGATTATAAAGAAGACTCTTTTGAACGTGAAGAGTTGAATATAAAAGTGAAAAAAGAACTAGCGTTGGGGGTTAAATATTTTAAATTCAATAAAGTTAGAAGCATTCAGGATAGAGTTGCAAATACCAGATTTTACCATGCAGCAGTATTAACTCCTGATCCAGATTCTTTGATGCAATTATTACAGCAGAACCCTTACCATGAAGAAACATTATTTCAAGTTGCAATGGTTATGCTTAGACAAGGCGGGGATAAATCCATTAGTAACTCCTTGGTTGAAAAAGGACTTTTTGTATTTGATAGAAGTTTCCATAAAAAATTCCATGAGTTGCTTTATGAAGGGAAAAATGGTTTGCTTAGATTACCTTATGAAGGATTTGTCAATAGACAATTTTATCTTGGTTTATTCAGATACATTATTAACTTGGGTGAACGTTCCATGTTTTTCACAGCTCTCAACTATTGTAAATTCTTATTATCTTTATCTCCATCAGAAGATCCTTTGGGAGTCAGATACTTTATTGATTTTTATGCTATTTTGGCTGAAGAATTCAAGTATCTAATTCAGTTTTCCGAATCCCCATTATCTACTACATACTCTAAATGGAATACTCCAGGTATTGCATTCTCTACTGTTTTGGCATTTTTACGCTTAAATGATAAAGAGGGTGCTCGAAAAGCATTGATTTCAGCATATTCTCAACATCCATATGCTGCTTATAAGTTATTAGAAGCCATAGGATTATCACAATCATTACCAGTTAAAGAGCATGAATTGCCAACAACTCCTGAAATTCTTATTGCATCTGAAACGTACCTCGTTAGAGCTCCTCTCCTATGGAAAGAACAAGAGGAAAGAAATTTCTTACATGATGAGTTGCTAGCCTTATTCAAATCTCAACCATTCGAGAAAAATACAACATCTTTCTCTCAATCTATTTTCCAATACTTTACTGGATCCTCCAAACCAGAAGATGGAGATGGTGAAATCCCATTTAACTTAATAAGATTCGCCATTCTTTCAGGTGAAAACAAAATTATGGCTAAACTTCCTGAAGCTATTTTCTCCCGAGACGATGTATTTGAATACGACGTTCTTCCCCCAAGAGACCCTAATTCTACAAGACTTAACCATTTTTTAATCCGTGAAGGTCACCAGGTAACTGACTCGATGCTAGACTACGTAGACCAGAACCTTCTAGGAGCAATTGTCCAAGAAAGGACTGGTAATTCGTTTGAGGATATTTTGAATAACATAGAAGGCCAAATGGTCGATGAGCAAGTCAACGATGATATCCGAAACGAAGACTTGGACTAACGCTATTTCATATCACGGTATATAAGTTAAATAGTAAACTCTTTAGTTATTCTGAAATCAGTCGAGATTTTGTAGCAGCCAAATTTTATATACGAGAGAATGAAGAAACACGCACAAGCCTGTTAAAAAAAAAAAACGAATCAAATCGTTGAGACAAAAGACTGCTCTGAAAGCATATTGGAATAAGGCAATTTTTCTTTCGAGCTTTGAAACTCTGGTTGAGAGAGACGTTATCACCTTTAAGTTGTAATTGAAGAACTTTCCATTTACAATGATAGCTATTGATCTTAAGTTTGAACATTTGCAATGGCAGTATCAAATCTCCACTACTTTTTTCATATTTGTGATTTTACCTGCTTTATATTACATTTATGCTAAATACATATCGAAGAGTCCTAATAGATACAATAAGCTTGAAGCTCCAGTCAAGTTCAAGTTTCCAATCCCCGATGAGGCAAAACCACATTGGAAAGGGAAAAGACTCTATCCACCAAACCTTGGTATTCAAGTTCCTAATGAACCTAATAAAATCCAAAGCTACTGTCCTGCAACTGGACAGTACTTAGGTACATTCGCCACCACTTCTAAAGATGAAATGAATCTTAGGATTCAACGTGCTAAAGCTGCACAAAAAAGTTGGGCCCATTCTTCATTTCTGTTAAGAAGACAAGTTTTACAGACATTGAGTAGATTTATCATTGATCACCAAGAAGATATCGCAAGGGTTGCGTGCCGTGATAGTGGTAAAACAAAATTAGATGCCTCAATGGGTGAAATTATGGTGACTTTAGAAAAATTGAATTGGATCATTGCCCATGGTGAAAGAACTTTACGTCCTTCAACAAGACCTGGCCCATCCAATTTGATTATAGGTTTAATGAAATCCGGTGAAGTTAGATATGAGCCATTGGGTGTTGTTGCAGCTTTGGTTTCTTGGAACTATCCTTTTCATAATCTTCTTGGTCCTATCATTGCTGCAATTTTCACGGGTAATGCGATTGTTGTGAAATGTTCAGAACAAGTTGTTTGGTCTTCTATTTGGTTTGTTGACTTGGTTAAAGCCATTTTGAAGCTGTTAGATATCGATGAAGATTTGATTCAATTGGTCTACTGTTTCCCTAATGATGCTGATTATTTCACTTCTCATCCGGATCTCAATCATATAACTTTTATTGGATCCAAACCAGTTGCTCATAAAGTTGTTGAAAATGCTGCAAAACAATTGACTCCTTGCGTCGTTGAACTAGGAGGTAAAGATTCGGTAATTGTATTAGATGATGTTGCTGACTTCAATGCATTATCGTCTGTTATTATGAGAGGGACTTTTCAAAGTGCTGGTCAAAATTGTATTGGTATTGAAAGAGTGATTTGCTTACCTAAAGCATATGAGGCTCTTGTTGATATTTTAAGCAAGAGAATAAAGGATTTACGTGTTGGATCCAACATAGATCAGTTGGATGAAATCGATATGGGTGCTATGATTTCTGATAATAGGTTTTCCCAATTGGAAAACTTTATTCAAGATGCGGTTGCAAAAGGTGCCCGTCTTGTTAGTGGTGGTAAACGATACCAACACCCGAATTATCCTCAAGGTCATTATTTTGAACCGACTTTATTAGTCGATGTTACACCTGAAATGGATATTTCTTGTAACGAAGTGTTTGGACCCGTTTTGACCATGATTAAAGCAAATTCTATCGATGAAGCCGTTGAAATTTCAAATGGTACCGAATTTGGATTGGGTAATTCAATCTTTGGTAAAGATTTCAAAACTTGTAATGAAATAGCCAATAGATTAGAAAGTGGAAGTGTTGCGATTAATGATTTTGCTACCTTTTATGTTGCTCAATTACCCTTTGGTGGGGTCAAGAAATCAGGTTATGGTAAATTTGGCGGTGAAGAAGGTCTCACTGGGTTATGTAATGCTAAATCAGTAGTCATGGATAAACCATTATTAAGAGCTTTAGGGATAGCAACTGCTATTCCTCCACCTCTTGATTACCCAATTCCTAATGATAAGCAAGCTTGGAACTTCGTGCATAGTTTGAACAAGGCTGGTTATGATAACAGAGTATGGGAAATCGTCAAATCATTCAAAAAATTAGCTAGTGGAGGTGCTTAGCATCATTCGAATGATTTTCTTGTTTTTACAATATATAGATACTTGTAAATATAATACTATCCTTTTGTAAAAATCCTTTAAATCGCATTACAAATTGAATATACATACAAGATAAGAAAACCATGTATTAAAGTGGATAATCTAAAAATAAAAACGAATTGAAATAGTGTTGAAAAAGTGTTTTAATGAATTGAATGAAGATGGTGTTTTATTTCATGAAACTAGAACAAGCCTACTAAAATGCTTATTAATTAGCATTAACATGTAATTCAGGAGTTGGCTTGGTGGTAGCATCAACTAATAATTTGACAACTGAATCCTTCTTTTCGTCGTACTTAGCTCTTATAGCCTTCAATTCTTTTTCGACCTGAGCATCAGCTTCTTTGTCAATAGACTCATTCAATCCAGCGTGTTCTTCTTCATATTTTTTCAATTCTGCTTCTTTCTGTTTCTTGTATTCATCAATTTCTTGTTGAGCGTCGGTTTTGGCAGACTTCAAACGATTGGTTCTATATTTTCTTGCTTCGTTGACAATTTCAGCAGCTTCCTTTTCAGTTTTCAATAATGATTGAATTCCAGATGACATTTTCTATTGATTACTCTTTTGATGAAGTATCCCTTAAGATTGGTAATTTCAACTGTTAAAACTCAATCTTGTATCACTCGCTTTCTCAGGTAATGAAAAAAAAAGAACGAGGAAAATTCCGATACCCAAATTTATCAACACACACGACCATGCCTTTTCAATATCAAAAGGTATAACAATAATTTTTACAGCCAAATATCATCGTTGAATTTGCAAGAAAACTTATAATACCCAATAATTATACACTTAAAATTAAACCTAACACATACATATATATATACAAAAATGCTTTTACTGTCTTTGGGTGGATTAATCCCAATAATAGCCATCCGCAATAAACCTCAACATGTATTCATCGATATGACCAACCCCTTCTTCATAATCGGCATCTTCAATGTTTTCCTTAGGCCCATTGTTAACGGGTGTTGGTGTACCTTCATTTCTCGGGGTTTGAGAAGTTGAGCCTTCAGCAGTAGGTGCTTTGTTTTCTTCTTCGAAATCTTCATCATCAACTTGGACTTCCTTCATTGCTAGGTTAGCAGCAGCTCTATCCTCTTCGTCTTCAGCTTGAGCCAAAGATTCCATATTTGAATTTTCAGCAATTGGTTTATCAGGAAGATCCCCAACTATCTCTGTATCATTGACAAGGTCTTTCACAGAAAACTTACCAAAATAATCCGTTGTGAATTCACCTTCTTGAATAACAACATTGTCCAATTGTCTCTTTTGGTTGGCCTTTCTTAAGATATTTGATTCAATTGTATATTCAGAAACAAATCTGTAGATGTGAACATCTCTGCTTTGACCAATTCTATGACAACGATCTTGACATTGCTTATCCATTGCAGGATTCCAATCAGAATCGTAAAAAATGACAGTGTCAGCCCCTGTCAAGTTGATACCTAAACCACCAGATCTTGTAGATAATATAAATACTGGGATTTTGTTATCTCTGTTGAACTTCTCTGTAAGTAATTGTCTGTCTTCAATTTTAGTTGCACCATCTAATCTCATATATCTATAACCGTGAATATTCAAAAATTGTTCCAAGATATCCAAGACTTTAGTCATTTGAGTGAAAATCAAAGCCCTATGACCTTTAGAGGTCAAGTCCTGTAATAGAGATGCAAGCTTCTGTAACTTCCCACAATCGTATTGTAACAAAGACTTATCTGGGAATGCAATTGAGAGTTTGACTTGTGATTTATGAAATGGATTATCAATTTTGTGATTTGAAACTTCCTCCATGATTCGATACTGTGTAGAGACCGGGATCAACTGATCTTTCATATCCAACGCAACAGCTGTAGGAGTTAATATGGAGTATTTATCAATCGTATCCGATAAACGCTCAATTCTTTCATCAAGATTCAAAATTAATCCGGGTGGAAGGTCTGCGACTCGATCTTTTTTCAAGGAAGCTTGTTGCAACATGCCTATTAACCTTTCCCCATACAAAGGCCCACGGTCGCAACGAAGGGTGTTAAGATATAATATGTGATTTAACTTACTTCGAACTTCATTTTGGTTATCCGCCTTTATAAATTTATAATATTCAAGATAATTATCAAGATCGGGCTTTTTCGAGAAATCTCCTGGAAGAAGCAACTTGTCTAATTCTTCAATCTGTTTCTCAAAACTACTAGAGGCTTTCAATTTATTAGTAGACTGAGAAACAAAATAGTTTATATGGTCCTTATGTGAAACATCCAAGTTGAGAGTCTCTAACGAAACTTTTGATTCATAATCCTTACCAGCTAATAACTTTCGGACCAACGTTTCATTTGAGCCGTATGATGTAACAGCAGAGGTAGGCATAGCAAAAGAAGTGACAATAGGCCTTACTTCAAATAAATCAGGATGATTACAGACCTTTCTTAATTGCATTAAACAATTAATAATGGATAAAAAATTACCTGACGCCAATGTTTCCTTGGTCTTTGCTCTCGACATGAAATCATCATAAAGATATCTTTGTCTTTTTGACAAACGGCAGTACACAATATGTTCATATTTGCCCGGCATTTGTTGTTCAACATCTTTCTTCAAACGACGAAGCAAGTAAGGTCTCAAAACCTGATGCAATCTTGAAACAGTATTTTTCGTTTCAAGGTCCATTTTAGATGTTGAACTTGCATCATCGATAACATCACCACCTCCAGCTGAGGTTTGTTCTAAAATTTTATCCACAGGTCTACCAAACCAAGTTTGAAAATCTTCAAGATTGGCAAAACCATCCGGCATGGCTTGACTCACTTTTGAGGAAGGCATTAAAAAATATAATAGAGACCACAATTCCATCAAGTTATTTTGCAATGGAGTACCCGTCAACAACAATCTATTTTCCGTATTGAAGTTCAAAAGTGCTCTCCAACGAGTAGATCTGAAATTTTTGATATTATGAGCTTCATCCAAAATCATGTATCTCCATTTACGTCTTTTGAATGATTGATGGTCGTGAACAACTAGTTGATATGACGTAATGCAAATGTGAAAGGCATCTGGTTTATTCCATCCTTTTCTTTTTTGAGCTCTCTGTTGAGGTGATCCATAGTAAGTTAAAACTTTGAAACCAGGAGCAAATTTTTTGAACTCCATTTCCCAATTAAGCATAACCGACGTTGGAACAACAATTAGATGAGGTCCCCAGATATGATGTTCACATGCTAAGTACGCCAATAAAGATATTGTTTGGATCGTTTTACCCAAACCCATCTCATCAGCCAAGATACCATTAGTGTTATTATTATAAAGACTTGCTAACCAATTCAAACCTTGTTTTTGGTACGGTCTTAAAGTACCACGAAGAAGTGAGGGCACCGGAACATCTTTAACTCTGGTACCATTTATTTCTTCCTCGGCGGCCTCTGATTCTGGCTCCTTTTCAACTGGCAAAGGAGAATGCGATTTTGGAGTTGTTGGTTCATCCTCTTCATCGGTGGTTGTCATATGTTCGTCTTCTTCACTTGCTTCATTTAGATCAGCTGAACTCATATCAGCATCTTCATCACTGTCTATTGCACCATTTCTAACCAAAGAGGCTAAACCAGATTTACTATTTTCTTCCGACTCAGATATGTCAGAATTACTGCCAGCATCTTGGTCTTCAGATTCAATATCGGATTCTGAACCCGAATCAGATGCAGAATCCGAGTCCAATACTGGATTAGTTCCTTCTTCTCTGTTTAGTTCTTCGATTCGCTTCTTTTGTTCATCCGTGAATTCCAAGATACTATCCAGGGGGGTAGCCTCTTTGGTTATAAGGTCTTTACCGTAGATAGCAGAAAGTCCTGCATTTTCATCGACACTGCTACCATCATCGCTGTCACCATCTGAGTAGTGGTCGTCTGAAGTGCGTCCGTTTTGAACACCATTGAGGTTTCTGTCATCACTCGAATCTTCTGCAGCAGAAGATGAAGGACCAACAGAAGATTCTAAGTTAGCATATTTCTTCTTTAATTCTTCAATCGTTAAATTTATGTCTTCCTTTCCAGAAAGATCACTTTTTTCATCAACATTTGATTCGTCACTGGAAGAGGACGAGCTCATATTATCACTGGAATCCGAATTTCCTTCTTCATTGTCGCTATTCTCAATTTGAGGGCTTTGGGAATTTTCCTTGGAAGCTGATTTATGTAATTGAGCTTCTAACAATTGAGTTGAATGCTCTAACATCTGACTTAAATGTTCTCTTCCTTTGATTTTTTTCAATTCTTCTTCTTTTTGTAATTGGAGATAACGATATACTTTTTGAGCTTGTCCCCATCTTTTTTTAACCGCTTGAATAGCGATTCTACTAATTTTTTTCAAATTTTGTTCACGTTCACGAATCAAGCGATCCTTTTCACCTTTCTTCTTTTTGAAGTGCTGTTCAATCATTTGAGCCACTTTTCTGGTTCTTAATTGATGTTGTTTACGAATTTGTTGATGAATTCCTGAAAAAGCCATACCTTGATTGATTAAATAATCATTGTGCGTAAGGTTATTGGCGGCACCTTGAATCCGTGGTGAAAGGGTACCAGTTTCACGAAATGGATCCTGGATGAGTCTCGTATTAGACGTATGAGGAATTACTGTTTTACGTCTTTCAATCTTATCACCATTTAATTCAAACCGTTGTTCAACCATTACCTTTTCATACAAGCGTTTCAACAAGTGCTTTTGTTGATCCATTATTCTTTCGTATTCCTCTGGAGTGTTATTATAATCAAGAGTATTAGCTTCATCGATGATGGCAAATCTATAATTATTATTTAAAAAATTTGCAATACGATCTTCTACTTCCGGAGCAGATATCGAATCAGGAGGTTTGGCAATTACTTGTATTGGCTTAGGATGGAAATCAATAATCTTATTTTGTTTTTCATCGATAGGGTCGGTTATTAGATCATTTTCATGAGCATGCAATGTTTCTTCATTAATGGTATTTTCCTGTGACTGGTCGGGGGACCAAGAAGGGATATGGGATGGATGAGTTATTTTTTGAGGCGGTATGCTATACTTGAATGTAACTTTATAATTAGTTCCTGGGTCTTCTTCAGACAGTTCACTTTCATTGTCAATTTCGTGTTCTGCCGCCTCTTTCTTTGACTTGCGATATGATCCCCTTCTTCGACTTACCGGAGAAGTAATTTTAGCACGCTTACCTCTGATAGAGCGTGAAGGGGCCCTATAATTCCCACGTCTGCTTCTGGGCTGTTCCTCCTCATCCTCCTCATCCTCCTCATCCTCCCCATCTTCTTCAGAATGCTCTTCGCTTTCGTTGTCATCATCTGCTTCAATTGGCTCCAACTTTTGTTTGGGTTTGGGTCCTGGCTTCCTTCTTTGCGGACGCGATGGTTCTTTAACTTCAACCTCTTCACTCTCGGACGACTCATGATCATTTAAGCTATTCAATATTTGCTTTTCAATTTCAATACTTCTGTTGACTACTTGGTCTTTCAAAGGATATTTTTCCAATATTTTTGCTTCTCTTTCAGCAATGACTTTTTTCTGTAATCTTAAAGGTAGACTATCCAAGTCTTCATCTTCATTTGACCATTTTAAAAGATAGTCATTATCTGAAATGAAAAAGTTATAATTTTCAGGTAATTGCGATCTTGTATTCAGGCATTTTGAAAAATCACTGGGATTCCAACTTATTATAGACAGATATTCTTTTAATTGAAATAGTTCATTAACCGATAGATTGAAATCGGCTATGGCGCGGGCAAGTCTTTCTTCGTGCTCTGGCAATCCGTCTTTATGGTTACCATTGATCTTAAGCTTTTTATTAGAAGAAGAGGAAGTTGCTCTTCCATTACGTTTCTGAGGTAAAACCAGATTTGATGCTTCCTTTTTAACCGCCAAAGATCCATTCCCACGGCTACCACCACTTTTCGCCATGTTCCTTTCTTGTTAATAGAGATACAAGGAATCGAATGATAATGATTCCAATACAAGATTCGCCGTGTACAGTGTATACTGAGTCGATATTCAAGGGTTGTTTTCTATGAGCGCTTCCGATGGTAATTGGATTTTATGGTGACTTTTGAAGAAAAAACAGGGAGAGAAAAAACTTTCGTTCGCTATTTCCCTTTTTTGTTTATTAAAAAATGTTTTTCTTTTGTGAGCGACACTGCAAGCATCTACAATTGACATATAAGAATAGATGTTATGAATTAATAAATATATAGAAGTAGAACGGAGTGTAGAAGAGGTGATGAAAGAACCAATAAATAATGCTAGAGTAATACTTTTAAAAGGCCCATTTTTTGATTTTTTGATGTTGACTTTTTTTCAATTTTTTTTTATTCATTTTTTTTTTTTGATTATTTTATATTGATGGAGCCTCTGCTAAAGTAAAGGTTTTGCAAAGGAGTGGCAATGGATGCTACTTTTGCAAAGTGGTTGTAATGTACAAAGGGGATATAATTCTTTTCAAGGAGTTAAGCTTTGATGAAATCAGAGTTAGCTTGCAAGTAAGCCTCTTGTTGCTTTTTGATTTCGTCATTAGCACCCAAGACACCCAATTCTTGTTCAGCAGTGGTATCTGGCTTGACACGGTAGACTTTTGCGTCTTCTTCACTACCCGAACCCAAAGTCTTAGCCAAACCATTATAAGGGAAGGATCTAGGCATGGCTGGTTTTTCAGGATTCAATTGGAAATACCATATAGCAAGACCAAAAGCAACAACCGAACCGAAAAAGATCCCGTTTGCTTTCAAAGCAGATTTATCTGAAACCGGTTGGTAGTAATCTGGAGACCACATATCGTATAAATCATCATTAAAATTAAGAGGTTCATTCAAATTTCTTCTATTTTGAGGATCGTCGTATTTGCCGTAAGGATCCCTATCTTGAGCCAACTTGGGAACAGGGTTAGGGTAATCTGCCATTTGAGGAAGCGATGGATCGGTTAATTTGATAACTTCTCCAGTGGCATGGTCAGTAATATGAGTCTTGGTAGTAACGCTTCTAGCCATATTCATGCATATACTCGAGCGGCATGCTGCTCTGCTGAGATTCAAGCCAACTTTAGACAACATCTTCTTTATATTCTATTCCAATCTAATAGAAACTATACAACAATTCAGCGTTTTCAAAAAAAAGAGTACCTTCACAAAAAAACCACCAAAAAAATCGAGCCAATAAAGTGAGGGAAAATTACTATTCCTAATTTGCGTTACGTAAGCAGCGGGCGGACGCTTACGTAACCGGCACACTTAACTCGGCTACAATTTAGCTCCACTAATAGCCTTTAACTTAACTAATTATATTATACTAATGTACTGGGGGAGAACTATAAATATGATCCGACTGGACTAGACTAGATGAGAATGAAGGAAAATAAATAAGATGTAGAGATGAATAAATATTATGATAATGGGGATGATAGTGTAACTTGGTGTAACCACGTTATAACTCAAGAGAGGTTCTGATTCATTTTCTGGCTGGTTGTTGAGTTTCACCGAATTTGAGTGTTTTCAATGGGGAGTTTTCGCTATCGGCGTATTGTATGAAACCATCGTATCCTTCCAAGTTGGAACCGGTGTATTGGAATAAGTAGGCAACGGCCAAGAAAGCTGGACAGAATAACACAAGAGCGGCGCCGTTGTAGTAGTTCCAGTAGTGGTGGACTTGTGGTGGATTTATGTCAAAATTGTATTTATTGGTGAATGTTGATGGCTTGACGCTCGATGCTTCGGCAGCGTGTGATTGGAATCTTTTGTTTATCAATGGACGAATGCTTCTGAATGATCTGGAAAACATATCAATGGGTATATACGTCTATCTTGTCGAGTCTGGTGTAATGAAGATACTGAAGGGTTACGACTTCTCCATTAATTCAGTAATAAAAAATTCTCTTTTTTTCATTGGAAGAGAAAAAGAGTGAAAATTTGGTTTTGGATTCAAAAAAGAAAACACCCAAACACCACGCTCCGGGGCCCTGATTGTGATTTTTTAGCAACCACTTTCTTTCCACCAGCGGCTAGCTTTGCAACAAGTAGATATCTACACCATGCTGTGTTCACAAGAGACGGTTGCTAGCTTGGAGATAGTGAATGCGCCAGGACTGTTTTGCTTCGAGGAGTTTGTGAGCGCAAACAGCTCTTCGTTAGCCCGAGTGGGTAAAGTGGCTGATCATACCGATTCTGATACATCCAATTACGAGGGATCCACCTTAGTGGACCAGGAGGTGATGGAAAGGGTGACGGAAAGCGTCGAGGACGGAGTTGGAGCAGATTTCAAGGATGCTTATTCCTTCGCCATACCGGTGAAAGGAGTGATCCAAGTTGGAAGGCACGAGCGTGAATGTCAGCTACAGATAAAGGACCTCAGGGCAAGCTCAGTCCACTTTAGACTTTGGGTTGTTCGCTTCAACGTGGACTCTCCTCCTTTTACGTATCTTGCTGATACCTCGAAGAACGGCACGTTCGTCAATAAGCTTAAGGTTGGAAGAGGGAATGTCGTTCTTCTCAACGACGGCGATGAAATCGAGGTTATCCATGGGCTATACTGCCGCTTCAGAAATCTAATTGGTCATTCCCAATGCTTCGAGCCCAACATGCGATTTATTCGCCAGAGGCACTCTGACGCTGAATGGATGGTAACCAATAAGAAGTTAGGTGAAGGGTCCTTTGGTGCTGTTCACTATGGCTTGGATACTCTTAGAAACAAACATGTTGCGGTGAAAATCATCAAGGCAGTCGGTTCAAAGACCGATAGATTGAAGAACGAAGCACAAATCTTAATGAAAATCCATCACGTATGCCGAATACCTCCATTGTAAATTAAATAGTGATACTAACTCATATAGCCAAACATTGTACAAGTATATGAAACACATCACATAGATGAGACTTTGTACATCTTCGAAGAACTATTTTGTGGAGGAGATCTCTTCTCTTACTTATTGAAAGGAGAAAGGTTAAGTTCAATTCCCGAAATTGAAGCTCTTTTCATTGTTTACCAAATATTACAAGCTCTAAAATTTTTACACAACAATTTGAATGTTATTCATCGTGATATCAAGCTTGATAATGTTCTTTTGGAAGCTCCAATTCCAGGAACCCGTATTGCAATTTGTGATTTTGGAATCGCTAAATCCTTAAAAGCTCCAAATGCAAGAGCAAATACAATCGTTGGAACAATTGAATATAGTGCACCAGAAGTCTTTGCAGAGAATTCCGACTGCAATAAAGGCTGTTTGTTAAATAATAAAAGCATTAAAGGATATAATTCCAAATGTGACCTTTGGTCTCTCGGAATAATGACATCTATAATGCTCTCTGGAGTATCTCCTTTTCTCGATGAAAATGATAAATTCAACACCCTACGTAATGCTAAGCTGGGAAATATCGACTTCAATTTATCCCATTGGAATGGGGTTTCTTTACAAGGCAAAAGTTTCGTGGATCAATTACTCAAAGTCAGTCCATTCGAAAGAAACGACGTAAGTGCATGTTTGAACCATCCTTGGATCGTTAGAAGAAAATCATTATTGCAAAAAAAATACCAGTCAAGAGTTTACGAATATCTCAAGTAAATTATATGACATAGATTGGTAAATTACATGACATAGATTGGTAAATTACAAACTCCTTTTGCTATCGATGAATTTATAATAGATTCAAGAATTAAATCAAGCCGTTGACCCGCCACCACGCATCTTGATCCGAAACTGATACTACTAACCAATGATGTCAAGAAGAAAGCGGAATGGAACTCTCCAAAAGAGTGAGCTGAAAAAGCAAAAAAAAAAAAAAAAATCCACAGTCCATATACTAATAAAGAAAGTGCTAACATCCATTCTGCAAATCTTTTCTTTTTTCTTCTTGTTTTAAAACTACCACTTTTCGATTTTTCAGTCACCATTCTTGTTGCATAACTTTCCCACTTAGTCCTCTATTCATAGCTTACGCATCTGCTACCCATTTAGTAATATAAGTATGTCTGCCAACAGGTTTGGGAATAACTATAGACCAGGAAATCAAAGATTTTCCAATCAGCGACAAGGTAATTATCGCCAGTACAATAATTATGGCTCCAATCAAGCAGGTAATTCTTCTTATGGTGGATACGGTTCTTACGATGGACCGAACAGGTACGGTAATTCGAGTTCTTATAAGTCAACACCTCCAAACAAGGAAAAAGGTAATCCTAATCAAACGCGTTATCAACCTAATAGAAATCAATATCTGAACTTCTACAACGGCCCAGGAAATTACTCCTCCGATTCAAATAATAACCAGATATGGATGGGTGATTTAGAGCCCACTTGGAATGAAGAAACTATCAGTAAAATTTGGACATCTTTAGGTCAGACTCCTGTCAGTGTAAAAATCATGAGAGATAGATCAGGAGATCCTAATAGAATGAATAAACCAACTTACTGCTTCGTTAATTTTGAGAACCAGGAAGCTGTTTCAAGTGCTATTGCTAAAAATGGTTTACAAGTCCCCGGTCACGATAAAACTCTCAGATTAAACTGGGCAAGTGCCAGTAACAATTCTTCAACATTGGCATCTTCAACTTCATCACCTTCCTCTAATGCGCAAGGAAGTATAAGGGGGCCCTCTACACGGTCACAAATGGAGTTCTCCTTGTTCATTGGTGATTTGGGACTTGAAGTGACCGACTCTATTCTTTTTAAAGCCTTTGAATCATTATATCCTGGCCAAATCAAACAAGCCAAAGTTATGGTGAATCCAATGACAAAAATGTCTAAGGGTTTTGGTTTTGTAAGATTTAATAACGAAATCACTCATAAGAAAGCCTTGGCCAACTGTACTGGTATGATGATTGGAAGCAGGCCCATCAGGGTTGCCCCTGCAGCTCCAGTGTCTAGTTCTACATCTACCAATGTGAAGAATACACAGAAAATAGAAACTAAATCAAATCAAGTCAACTTTGCCCAATCTCAACCCCCTCTCACTCCATCTACCGATCCGAGAAATACTACAATTTGTATCAAAGAATTATCGTCAAACATAAGCGAATCTGATTTGGTTTCTCATTTCATTACCTTTGGTCATATAATTTATTGCAAAATTATTCCTCACTTGAATAGAGGATATATTATGTTCTATACCAGAGAGGCAGCGGAAACATCCATATTATTCATGAATGGATTCATGATCAATGATTGTAGATTGGTTCTAAGTTGGGGGAAAAGCAAGCCCACAAATAAACGGCCAATCGCTTTCCAACCCGATTTCAACCTGAAGGAATATCTGAGAATACCAACACCTCCAAAACTCTATGGAAATCTCGGTTCTTATTACATAGAATTTGATAAGCTATCACAAGATGAGGCCGAAAGTTTCCCAAGTCAATTAATTGATGAGAATCAACCTTTAACTACAGAGAAAATTGATACCTTGCATGTTAGATCTAAGTTGAATCGAGATAGAATCTTAAGCTCAGCTGTATATTGATCCATAGTCATAAGAAGATTTCATATGTCATATACCTTCGTGCTCTTCTTCGAGTACACCAGGACAATTACTCTGTAGATCGTCTTCATCGTTGTAAAAACATCCACAAAAAACGCAGTAGTTGAATCCTCTACAGTATATAAGGAGTTTTTCCAATTTCTCTGAATTATCAAGACTTTTCCAATCTTTCAATTCTTCATTATTTGCATTTTCCAATCGCCTTTGCTCTTTAATCTGTTGAGGATTCTCATTATTCTCTGTGTCAAATACTAGGGTACGTTTGTTATTTCGTCTTTTCAAATCGGCTTCTAGTATTTCAATGGCAAATTCTCTCCAAAGAATGTTAACATCTCCCGGATCAAAGTTTTCGTTATTATCTAGGTATTTCTCATCGTCGCCGCTATATTGAAAGCAAACTTTTTGCAATTTTTTGATAAGATAAGATACTTTAGATTCGGAAAGCCTACTTTTTATTCGATCTCTATACTGCTCTGAATTAGCCTGGACAGGAACAAAATTTTTTGGATGTTTCACTTTTCCTCCAATACCAAGTCGATCGATTTTATTTTCAACTTTAATAGGTTCTCGTATGGCTTCTGAAGATTTATTCCCAAGTGACTGTCCCTCTTGAAAACCCATCTTTTTCATCATAGAAAGCCCAATAGATGAAGGATTACGTTGGAAAAGGGATATACCTAGATGTGATTCATCTCCAGATTCATCCTCATGCTCCTTGTCATGTTCGTCTTCTTTAAGTTCGAAAGCCTGATAATCGACCTCACTATTGCTTGAGTCAGATACCGGCTCGGATACCTCTTCTCTGCTTGGAAAAGAAGGCAACTTCAAAGGTTTTACTTTCTTCTTCGGGGGTAGTTCTTCATCCAGACTAGACATCTCAAATATGGAGTCAATTGGCTGAAAAGTGATTCTTTTATTGCAAATTCTCTAAAGGATGCAGTATTAAAAAAAAAAAAAAAAAAAAAAACGAGACAAAAACTACATCAACAAAAAAAAAGATCTAACAAACTTATAGGGTTCAAGCTTTTCAATCATAAAATAGTATCAGATAGCCAGTGAGGATATAATATGCTACCTCTCAGAAAAACAGACCAAGCTTTCAAATCGGTACCGGTATCAAGGGTTGGTTCTGCGCAAAGATTGACTCACCCTGGAGCATCTAATCCCCTGACTCCGACTTCTTACGTTTTATCGTCTTTGAATCCAAATAAGAATATACCGGTGACTCTTCAGAATATCAGAAGTAAGATAAAAACAAAAGAACAGCTAGAACTATTTGAAAAATTATTCATTGTTCAAAAAGTATCGGAGTTCGAAAGACTACTCACTGAACTTGCATCTTCTATTTCGTCATTTCAGGAAGAAAATATAACCGAACTGATTGAAAATTTAATATCAACCAATGATGAAATCGTGAAGGAAATTGAGGTTCTACACTATCACCAGGATTTGGGTAATCGAATTGACGTTCTAGAGCAGGAGCGAACTGATTTGGATAATGAAGCTAAAAATATCTTAAAGGAGCTTATATCATGTCGAGCAGAATTAAAAAAATTACCAAGATTGCCAGCCAATAAGTCTAATTTGAAAAAAGATGAATCAATGAATTTTATAGATATACAAGAAACTTTAAAGTACGCCATGAAATTATCAAAATTTACGAAAGCACCAGCTACTACTGCAAATGCCCCATTTCAAATACATCCTAATAATTATATATGGCCAGCAGAAGATGCTTTAAGAAGAGGAATGCTCGCAGTGGCATCGTTGAAAGCCGATGAAATAATCAAGAAAGAATTGGGAGAAGAAGAAGTGAAACAAGATGAAGAACAAGAGAAACCTAAGGAAGAGAAGGTTGCAAAGGAAGAACCAATTGCACGCAGAGGTTCCTTTGGTTCATACTCTAGCGCACCTAAAGAGGAGTTGGGTCAAGCAGGCCAACAACAGCAACAGGCTGCTCTTGATTTGGACTTATTTGATCCTAACGAGGAAGAAGATTCGGATTGATCATTTAAAAGAAATTTTGTGTATTTTAAATTATTAGTATATCGTATTATATATTCTTCAATGTCATGACTTATCATTAATCTTTTTTATGGTGATCACCAAGTAATTCCCTTGGATGACTAAATGTATTTGTAGCATATTCTTCACCCAAGATGCAATCTAATTCTAATTGTTTGGAGTAAGCTTCGCCGGACTTCAAATGATTCTTGACAATATCAGCTAAGCCCTCAATGAATTCTTGGTTACCATTTAAAGATTCTGATCTCTTAAGCTTATGTGGAAATTTTGAATCTTCCATTAATTCAATATCAATTTCATGTAAAGTTTCAATATGGTCAGAAGTGAAGGCAATCGGAACAAGTACAATTCCTTTGATATCATCATTTTTCTCTAATTTAGCAACAATTTTAGCGGTTTGTCCACCTAACCAAGGTTTTGGACCAACTTGACTTTGCCAAACTAAACGATAAGCATGTTTGAAGTTTAACTTTTCCATCACAGCATAAACAGTAGCAGCAACTTCAGCAGGATAAGAATCACCACGGTTAACAATTTCCATTGGTAACGAATGGGCAGAGAACAAGACAATCACCTTATCACGGTCTTCTTCCGGAAATTCATTAATTTTTTCGGTAATAAGCTTCAGATGAGCGTTAATCAAACCTTCGTTTTTAGGCCATCTGTCAATGAAAGACCATTTAATCTTTCTTTCTGGATCTAACTGAACGGTCTTTCTGTACAATTCGTGCAAGGAAGAACCAGAAGTTGAAAAAGAATATTGCGGATACTGTGAAAAGGCAACAGCTCTGGTAATACCGTCTTCGAGCATTTTTGGTAATGTTTCTTCAGTTAATGGATTGGCATATCTAAAGGCAACATAAGGTTTATGAGGAGCAGTTTCCGGACTTGTTTTATCTAAAATTTTACAGACTTTTTCACATTGGTACTCTGACCAATATCTAATTGGAGAACCTCCACCAATTTCTTCATAGTGCTCCTCAATTTTTGGAGTACGACGTTTAGCAATGAACTTGGCCAATATGTTTTGAAAGATCCCAAACGGAATCAAGTCAGAATCTGAAAATAATCGAAGTAAAAAATCATGGGTTTCGCTAACTTTAGATGGTCCCCCCATATTCATAAAGACCACCCCGGTCGGTGACTTCACTGGAGTCGATGTTGAATTAAAGCGAACAAACGCACCTCTTGGGCCTTTCGCCACTAACGATCTCAATGTATATCTGATCATGGTTATCCGAAAAGGTAATTGACAAGCTTCAAAGCAAAAAGATATCTAATATGAAAATTGCAAAGGCAAGCTGAAAGACTCGACGTCACCTGCACAGAAAATTTTCAGCCCGCAAAAAGCCATTAAAAGAGCAACTCTTTATACACCAATGGTTGATCAGCTACAATTGATAATACAAGGATACTAAGGTATATGTCAATGTTACAAAGTACAAAAAAATAGTAAAACGTTAAGCAAGAGCAAACTATTAGTCTTTCTTTGAGACCTTAATTGGTGTTTTTGTATGAGCAAAGATTTCGTTGATTTCATTAGTAAAGTTATTGTAAGCATCTCTCAAACCTTCGAAGTCGTCGTCTTTGATTGATCCTCTGCGGCCCCTGAATGAAGTCCATGCTTCGCTCAATTCTTTCATATCTTGGTCGAGTTCTTCTTTGGTAGCGGTTTCCAAAACGTCGATAGGTGGCAAACCTAATGTCGGTATTTCTTGTTCGGATTCATCTTTCATGACAATATTGGAAACAACGGCTTTAACTTTATCAGTTTCGACCTTGGATAATTTGTTCTTGGGCGGAGCTCTATTTTGTTCTTGGGCAAGAAGATAAGCGTCATTATGGGATTGACACCAGGCAATAACTTTTTTACTATATGGACCTTTGAAAAGGAATAAAGTGATTGCTGTACCAATTGGAACGTAAAAGTAAACAGTTGACCAACAATACAAGGATTTCCTAAAATCAAGGATAACAAATGGTTGAGTAATGAAACCAAAAGATAATTGAGTGACAAAATAAGTAATGAAATCATAAATTTTCTTTGAAGGTTTTGGAGTTTTACCATCAGCCTCTAAGAACATTGGACGTAAATTACGACGATAAATTTTGCCCAAGGTTTGAGCAAAAGCACCCATGACGAAAGTTAAATAATATCCAGGTCTTGTACCATGCCAGAAAGCACTTGTTGCAAAAGTGAAAAGAGTACTTTTAAAACCGGGTTTCTTACCCCTTCTAGCAATTCTTGTATAAACGTAATTCTTCAACCATTTGTTAGTATTCATATTCCATGCTTCTAAACAAGTGTGAACGTTTTGACCAGTTTCAAATGCATATGTATCAATATTTTGAACTCTATTCCATTTAAATGAGTCAGTTTCTTGATCATATCCATTATAACCAATACCACATAAAATACAAGCACCTTCAGCAATTAACCAGATGGTATAGTACTTCAAACGATGAGATAAACTCAATACCCATAAGTAAAAAATTCTATAGATGAAATTATGTTCTTCATAAAAGTCACCGCTCAAAACATATTTCAAATTAACGTACTTAGAAGCTTGGAAAAATATACTAGCCCAAAAAGCACCGTGAAGAACTTTTTGTAAAGCAGGCTTACCACTACGAGGAATTCTTCTCTTTCTTTTACCTGGTCTCTTGTCATCAGGAACATCATCGAATAATGTTGAATGGATAAATTTATCGTAATCAATATAGTCGAATGCTGGTCCAGTAAGAACAGACGCAAAGAAAAAAACATATCCAAGGTATGGTAAGATATTTGGATGCTTTTTAATCACTCTTGAACGGGTATATGGGGTTAAATACTCTTTTGGTTGTTTTGAATCAAAAACGTTCCAACCAAAAGCTGTCAACTTCATAACGAGCACCATTTGAGCCCCAGTAATATCAATTATAGTTGGATCATATTCAACGAAAAATTGAGTCTTAACATGGCTATACGCCAAATGGGTCATTAAAAATAAGAAATTAACCCATGGCATCGCATTAGTCCTTAAATATCTAGTAATAAAATATGAACCTAAGGACGAAACAAGTAACGTTATCAAGCCCGATCCTAAATTAAGAATACCAAACACATATATGGACGAAACTCCAATCACATAAAGATTCTTGAGAGTATAATCTCGGTCAGGTAACCGTTTGAATATCACACTGAATGGGAAGGAGAGAATAGTACAGAATAAAATCTTGAAACTAGCTTCATCTAAACCAACCAAATTCAGCCATTGAGACATGTATGATTGAACAATTGCAATCACCATGTTAAACTGTTATCAATTCACGTTGTTTCAGTGCCTCTATAAGGGTATATAGCGAAAAGAGTAAGTATTTTTGTTCTTTTCGTTATCAATTCTTCGGCTTTGAACAGCTTGTGATCCGCAAGTTTGTTATTTTTTTTGTTTGTTCTGTCGTGTTTTATCGAACAACTTCAATTTATTTGATTTTTACCAAATTAGTAGAAGCAGAAGCTCAAAGTGTGGAGTAGTCTTGAGGTAACCATTGTGGAATAGACAGGGGTAGATAATAAAACGGGGTATTGGTTGACCGTTTGGTGTTAACGGTGGAAGGCTTACAGTCGGTTCTATGACCCAAAATATATCTATATGTAGTATACAACATTAATCTCTAGCCAGAACCATTTTATAACCAGCTTCAAGAGCAGTGGTGATGGCTTCGTTTTTGTAAGGAATGGAAGACAATACGAAAGCGACGTCGTTCCATTGTGACTCCGATTGACATTTCATTAATCTGACCAATAATTTTTCAGATAATTGTTTTTGATGTTTTTCCTTTTCAATGAAACCAACTAAGAACTTAACAATACGTTTCATGGCATCTTTGGATAAACTATCATCATTTGATAATCCACTGAATATATCAATAAACCCATTATATATGGCATTGTCTTTCGTAGCCAATTCCGTGAAGAACAATCTACACATATCACTAATACCTTGATCAGAATTTTCCAAACATTTGGCCATGGAAGATAATTGACCTTTGACTTTAACTTGACCGGCTAGAATCAAAAAGGTCACTGTCATGAGACATGTTCTTTGTACCATGATATTCTCATCTGTAAGACGGCGATATAAGAAGTCGGTATTTTCATCCACCAAATTATTAAAACAGACAGCCATGTCTCCTAAACCTAAAACACAGTTACATCTAATTATTGGATCGGGTGATTTTTCCATGATTGTGATAAGAAGCGGCAAGTTATCTTCACAGTATTTGGAAGAAACACACATAAGTTTGTTCATACATAAAACAGCTGATCTCTGTAAGATTTCATTATCATAATTCTTGTTATTTGAACATATTTCTTTCACCAAGGGACCAAATCTTGCGAGTAAGGAATTTTCTCCAAAAAGAAGCTCTCGTTCTTTAATATAGATAACAGCATCGGTAAAATCATCTTCGGAAGTTCCACCAATCATTTCTAATTCATTATCGTTATTCTCTTCCTCTTCCCCATTATCAACTTTCTTGTTAGCAGCTTCAGAATCGTGCTTTTTCTTCTTAAATAACGTCTCGAGTTCCTCTAAATGGACAATGGTTTTAATTGCAATGTGTCCCACAATAAACAAAAGCTGTGATAAACTTATCAATTTTGAGCCTTCATTTCCGGCAAAGACTAACTTGGTTTTACTCTTGATAATATCGGAACATACTTCATCCGGATTACTTGATGCACGATAAATGGCGCCAATGGCTTGTTCTGCAACTGTATACCATTCTGGTTTTTCATTATAAGAAAGTAAAATGTTGGTGAGCCTTTCAATTGCCTCATCTTCTCTATCAATCTTAAATGTTTCATTGTTTTGGTTCTTATTGGTGGTTGCTGGCATAACTCTCTGCAAAGCAAGACATGAATATTTACACAATACCAAATCATCCTTACCAACATCTCCTAAACCTACTCTCAATAATGGATCAAATCCTTTCAATACAATGTTATTATCTGCTAATGCCAACATACCCAATAGAATAATGGCACCATGTGATTGTCTTTTGGATGTTATTTGTTCAGTTTCATTATTTTCAGCAAAACTGTATACTTGCCAAAGAACTTTAATGATATCCTGATTAATTAATTTTTCATCATACATAAGACAAAGAAGTTTCTCAAGTGACGCCAAGTCGGAAACTGATGCAGAATAAGTTAATCCAATTAAATTGTGAGCTATCATTGCAGCAGCTTCTCCAGGGGATAAATCATTAGGTACCGTTAAGAATAAGTCTTTGTAACAGTCAATTAAGTGTGATGCAATAGATTTTCCTTCATCTGAAGAGCCTTTCATCCAAACCAAATGCAACATACGACGAATACCAACTTGAGCATTCTGGATGTCATAAGCATCGGCAAGAACAAGAAAGTCCATAGATTCCAAAACCTCGTTTCTATTCTTGGAGAAAAGTAACCTAGAAACAATATCTGCACCTTTATGAATAGCCTCAATGAATAGGACAGCATCCTGATAATATTGTACCTTAAGTTTGAGTTTGAGAAGCGTGCTAGTATCCGGTAAATTCTCTTGCTGTTCAATCATTGATTCATTCAATTCATCCAAATCTAGACTTTCGTTTTCATCATCTTTTTCTTCATCATTTTCATCTTTGTCTTCTTCATCATCTGCTTCTTTCTCATCTTGATTTTCTTCATCCACATCCATATCATCACTTTGTTTACCATTTTCTTCACTATCACTACCCGAGAGCTCATCCTCTTCTTCTACAGAATCAAGCTCATCATTTTTTCTTTTCGATTTTTTTATAGGAGATATCGGAATGTATTGATTAAGTTCAGCTTCGGCCTCATCTAGCTTTGCTTTCCATAACTTTTGTGATAATTGGGAACCATGAGCAGTGGAGAATGGGTGGGTCAAAATTAATTTGCACATTAATTTTATAGAGTTACGGCGAACCAATGTACTTTTATCATCTAATGATCTCACTGCTAACAACATTATGATCTGTCTTCTCTTAGGGAATTTAACTGGTAGGTTACATACTTTAACTAAGGCTTGAATTGCCTTTGTTCTGACATAAGGATTCTGATCCAAAAATCTTTCTTGAAGTAAATTGAGAAGACCATCTATTTGTTGAGAACTATTGGAATTATGTTCATCTGCAGATTCATTATCACTCTGTTCTGATTTTATAATATCAATTACTATATTCCCGCAAGTTTCAACTACTGAACATCTCAATGTTTGATTACTGTTATCCAATAATTGAGCAGTTGATGACAACTGCTTCAAAATCAGTCGAGGATTAAGCTCAGATAGCTTCACCAAAAATTCGGATATAGACTTAGGACCATTACTGTCATTTGAATTGAATTCTATTTGTGCAATATCTCTTAGGACTTCTTCAGTCAATACATTATAGTCAAATTGGGTGTTCAAAGTATGTAGAAGCTCAGCCATATAATTTGGAAGATGGATATAATAAGTTAGCCCTTGTAATATAGAACCTTTAACCATGGTACTATGACCATGGTACTTCACTGCGAGACAAATATTCTTGAACATGAACATCTTAATGGATGCAACCTTCATTCTTTCGGGTACTTCCATCAACCTGAAAATTGGCCTTATGAATAACTCGATGAACAAGTTACGTTCAGGGGTAGTAACGAATATTTTAGATATATCAATCTTCAAAACAGTAACTACTGCTGCCAAAGCGTCTTCAACCTGAGTACAATTTGCTTTCCACTTAGCGTTATTGGAGGGCTGCCTCGACTTTCCTGATAAATTATGGTCTTCTTTCCCCAAATATATTAGGAGGACAAACATAATATAACCGTATTTTTCCAAAATAGTTCCAAAATGCTCTATTTGGTCCACGAAGTCACCTTGTTCAATCGCATTATAACAGTTTTGACCAATTGAATTAAACGATGAGGTGATCAAGTACGAGAATTGCTTCTGATGCTTGGTATCCAATGACGGAAACCCATGAGCCAAGTCAATTATTTCCTCAAATAGCTCATCATTAGTTATTATGGCTTCTGGATTATTAGCTAGCGAATCAATAACAGACTCGAGCTTCGAATCGATATCTGAAACTTCCAAAGGGTACTCCTTGTCGGCATCGAAGCTGTTGAAGTACGTAGAGAGTGTGAAGTCCATTCTCGAATGCTAGTCAAATAAACCCTGGTATCAAGGTCTGCTTAACTTGATGTTTTGATTCTGATCTGGTACTTTGTTTATATTTTCAATTTGTGTTGCGCACATCAACAAAAATGATATCTTTACATAAAACTGTTACTGGGTTCATTAAAGAAATAACTTTATATATTACAGGACATTAGATTTATATAAATGGAGAGGGATTAGTCTTTCAATTTGGCGTAACCTTTTATGACGGCTTTTTCTGTGCCCATTCTTTCTTCTTCTATAACCCCCAATAAATCTTTCATGGTGACTGAGTTACCCGATCTGATTTCACGGTATCTTAAACCATTATCACCTCTTACTGATATGATGGAACTCTGTTTATTTTTACCGTCTTTGTCACCACCGGCCGCATCATCACCACCCCCAGTACTGGAGGTCATCCACGAATACTTTTTACGACCAGGATTCATGGCCATCATTGCAGCTGTGGCATTTGCAGCTCTGTGTAAAGTTTCTTCAGCACCTGCTTTAGCGGAAGCATCCCCATTTGCATCGGCACTTTTTTCTAAACCTAGAATGATTCTCTTGCTGACTCTTTTTTCCTCCATTTCTTTTTGTTTTGCAGCTAAGTTTCTTAATTCCTTGGATAAGTCTGATCTTTGAATTGCAGTCAGCAGTGACAGGGACAACTTTTTATTTTTTGAATTGAAACTAGGTATACCACGACGACGATGGCGAGACAATATAACAGTCTTGCTGACTATTTTGGAAAGCCATTGCTGACAGGCTACAGACATAAGTTCTAGTAGTTCACCGTCCTGTACGAAATTCTGAAGGATCCCATTTTGGTTTGCTACTCGATTCATAAATACCGCGAGATGATATGGATGTAAGAATGCATTCAAATGAGGATTGTATTGTCTCTGTCTTTGTGAAAATTGATTTGCAGCCGTTATATTGGATGCTCTGTGGGCGTGCTGTTGAGCCAAGAGTTCTTCTTCCTTTTGAATATCAACTCCTGCTGCTGCAATGGCATCATTAAGTTTCGAGGCATCATCTGCGCTAACCTTTGATTTCCCGCCATCTTCTCTGCTTGTCTTTTGTTTATCATCCTTTGTTTTTGACCTAGCAAGCAGTACCGCTTGCTGTGGCTCCTGTTGTGCAACCGGAGTGGAGCTTCTAGATTGTGCATCGTTATTTTGTTCATCGAATCTATTAGGCACAGTAGTGGCTCTCTTCACTTCTGGTTTATTCTTGGGTGCTTTAACCGGAGACTTGCTTTTAGAAGCTGCTGGACTAGCGGATCCCATTGCTGGGGGTTTTATCTTTTGAACTTTAGGACTCGTCGATTTAGACTGTGCTTTAGAATCATTCCCTTCAGTATTGGATGGAAACTCGGAAACACTCTCTTTCTTGACCGTCACTTGTGGAACCTGGCTCGAGTTGCCAGGACTGTTTAAAGAACTCTGCTGGTGGCTGTTTCCTGGGTTTGTATCTGCATTACTTTCATCTAGAAAATCTGGAAGATCGAAATTGAATCCGTCGATATTATCCACCATAAAATCCCCATGATTCTGGTCTCCACCTTGCGGGGTTTCGTTAATGTCTCCCATGTCAAATGGAAGTGGATCAAACAAGCCTTCGTATTGACCGTCACCAACATTTCCCGTGGAATCTTTCTGAGTCCGCTTGTTTGGAAATTCATCAGTGGAATTACCCTCTAATTGCCTTTTCTGCGAGTCCGAATGCGTATCACCTGGACCGGACGACATCGTACCTATATCTGCTCTATGATGTGATGCTGTTCAAGTTGGACTTGATGATAAATGCTTAATGGCAATTCTTTCTAAAGCCTTTGCCAACTTCTTCCTGTTGTTTATAGCTCAATGTCTTTTCCCTCTCTATTTTTTTTTTTTTGCTGACATTTGAAATCCGGCTGATCATGTGACTTGTGAGGCAAAATCCCAGTACTTCCGACCCGGTGATTTTTCATCTTTTTTTTTTTTTTTTTCTTTAGCTTTGAGATGCCTCATTGCAAAGAGATGTCTAATTGAAAAAAAAATCATTTTATTCGATTATTGCAATATATTCGATATCATTCACTTTGGTTAGTACTTAGTAGCAGTATGTCCAGCTCCAAGACTTCTATGGTGACCTTTGAAGGCCACCGAAACTTGAGACTACGTTTAGTTTTGGCTACATTGGCAGGTATTCCAATCAAGATCTCCAAGATTAGATCAAATGATATGAATCCTGGTTTAAAAGATTACGAAATTTCATTTTTAAGATTGTTGGAGGCAGTCACTAATGACTCCCGTATAGAAATTTCGTACACTGGTACTAGCGTTATATTCAGGCCAGGGATTATCATAGGGGGACAATTGACCCATAATTGTCCTGTTTCCAAGCCAGTTGGATATTTTATTGAACCAATGCTATACCTTGCACCATTTTCCAAGAAGAAATTCTCGATAGTGTTCAAAGGACTCACGGCATCCGACAAGACCAGAGATGCTGGTGTTGAGTCGATCAAATGGGGGCTCTTACCAATAATGGAAAAGTTTGGAGTAAGAGAAGTTTCGTTGCATATATTGAAACGTGGATCACCACCTTTAGGTGGAGGTGAGGTTCATTTGTTATGTAATTCGTTAATTCCACAACCAATAACTATGCATGCTCTCGAAAATCCAAAAATATCCGCCATCAGAGGTGTTGCATATTGTACTCGTGTTTCTCCATCAATGGTTAATAGAATAATAGATAGTGCTAGAAATGTTTTGAGACCAACAGGAGTGGAAGTTAATATCACTGCTGACGTTTGGAGAGGAGAAAACTCAGGGAAATCCCCAGGATTTGGTGTCACCTTAGTAGCAGAGCTGAAAAAGGGTTGGAGAATACTAGCAGAAGGTGTTGGTTCTCCCGGTAGTTTACCAGAAGATTTGGGTGAACGTGTTGCATATGAGTTATTAGAAGAATTATCGAAAAGTGTTGCAGTTGGAAGAAACCAACTTCAATTATGTTTAGCATTTATGACCATTGGTAAAGAAGATATTGGAAGATTGAAAGTTCATAAAGATCAAATCGACGATAATTTTATTCATATATTACGTGACATTAAACAAGTCTTTGGAACTGAAGCTTTCTTGAAAGATGGTGCAAATGAACCAATCCCTGGTGAAGAGGATTTTATGACTGTTTCCCTTAAAGGAATTGGTTTTACTAGTGCTTCTAAAAAAATAGCATAAAAATACTTTACTTGTATATTATTAAATTATGTAATAAATGTCTTTTAAATAAAAGTAGATGTAAAACACCTGACTCAAAGAATTGAAGAATTGATTTTCCTTTTACCAAAATGAGCACCATCCAATGTAATGTTGGCACAAATTCTCCACACTAGTGGCCTGTTGAATCAACTTGTCAACTTGAGTTGGAATGTCCAATCCTTTTAATCGTTTGATATCATTACCAGTCAATTTATCAGTAATTCTCTTCAAAACCAATGCTGCTCTAGCATTTCTTATTTCTAATTCATTTTGCTTTGCGAGTTTTGCAGCTTCTTGTTCGTCTATTTGGCCCCTTCTCAATAGTTCGGCAGTGTTTACTTGAGGAACTTTAATTCCTGTTGCTTCAGCAACTGCCTTTGTTGGGAAATCGAACCCCCAATTGATCAATGGATCATATGCAAATGCTTCCAAGATCGCCATTAAAGATTCCTTATTATCTCGAAGAACTCTCATAACATGTTCACAAGTAATACGGAATGAACCTTCTATACCACTGACTTCCATAGCATAGTTCAACATTCTGGTCAATCTAAACGGAACTTTTTCTGGGTATTTTTCACGCAAAATAGCAGCTTCAAAACAATCACCAAAATCAATATGAATAACTTTACCAGTAGATCTGTCCAACATTAAATTTGAAGGATGACGATCACCAACACCCAATATATACCCAACCATAGACATCACAGCCAATGAACGAGTATACGTAGTACGACGATCTAACCAGGCTTCAGATGATTTAGATTTCAACCATAATACTTTGTATAAATCTTGACCTCTGGTATTATCCAATGCATTGGTGAATACTTCAACTTTTTGTAACAACGTAAGACTATCATAATCAGGTGCCATCTGTAACATAATACGATGCTCAATATTTAACCAGATTTTACGAGATTCACGATACTCTCTGATTAAAACATGGAAAGTATCACTATTAGGTACCCAACCTAATAAACCAACCTTAGGAGACAATGGTATAGCAGCATAACGTTGAATATCTAAATGTCTCTTGAAACATTCAGTATCATTGAGTAACAAAGTATTGACTAAACCAAATAATTGCATTACCAAGTTATCTTGTCTGATATCTTCATGACCTTTTAAAACATATGTATAGTCTTTGCCGTCACTTCCTCTGCAGGAAACTTTTCTAGGTCTTTGTTTTGACGAGATAACTGAGAAAGTTGGATCGAATTTTACGATACTTACCACTGGTTTGCCCGCTTGATAAGTACCCGGTAAGGCTAACTCGAGGTTGTTGGCTTCTTCTAATTTAGGTGAAACGTATTGTAATTCTAGGCTCTGCAATTGAGGTAATTGACGACTGATACGACGGAATACATTATAGTAAATCTCCCATGCATGATCAAGGTTCGCAGTATCTTTGGTACGGCGAAAGTTCAACACCCATTCGTATGCATCAGCTAATTCCCTTCCAAATGCATTGTTGAAAGATGCTTCTCTCATTGTTTCAGGGCCCTTCTTCAACATTTCGTGGAGTGGCTCTAAAACTTCAAACATCTTTTCAGTATTGTGTTCACCATAGTATAATCTTGAGGCATCCTCTAAACCTTCGTACCATTGTTCATGCCATAAAACAGCAACTCTGATTAATTCGTGACTTACTAATTCGGATTGATCAACCAACCTAGGCGAATGCATACGCATTTTATCAATAATAGACATTGCAGCCTTTTTACGATTTACAGATTCTGAGGTGACAGCCACAGCTAATGGATATACCAATGCTTGAGGGTGAGCCTTACCTAAATCACTCAACAATCCGAATAATGACCGACTAACAATTTGATTTGGTTGATGAATACGAGAAATTAACTGAGGGACAACCTCCAACCAATTATCTATTTTCACCATACTGAAACCTTCGGTCATTGCTTGAGCCGCCTCAGGGATCCCACCAAATTTGAACCATAAAGTTAACAATCTTAAAGTGTCTTGAAGTGAATTGGAGTTAGATAAAGCAATGGAATGAAAGAACCCTTTAATGGAAGGTACGACATGACGCTGTACCGCTTCGATGGGTATAACATTTGCTTTTGGTTTACTATCTTGTATATTGGTCTGTGGGGTTTTCAGATCATTTTCAGTATAATTGACTTCATTTTGTTCCATAATCATCTCATTTTGATTTGTATTACTATTTTGCCTATTGCTTTGAGTGAATAATGATATTACTTCAAAGTTAGCAAGTGCCCAATTATGCCATGCTTTATACCACTTATCATCAAAATGGGTAGCCAATAGATAAGCACCGAGAATTATTTCAGATGTGTCCGTTCTCCAATTACTATTCAATGCGATTTGCCATTCACCTTGTTTCAAGAAGCATCTTGCTAATAGTTTAGTATATTCTTCAACATGCTTTGGAATTCCAGGACCCTCTGATGGTAAGGGTTGAGTTATCAAATCATTAGGGTTTAATCCCAAGTCTTGCGACATCCTGGTGGTGAAATCAACTAAATGACGCAAAGCTTCCTTTTGTTGACCTTTAGACCACATGTATTTCAATTGAGCGTAAACAACTTGTGGAGGAGCCCTAGATGGGTTCTCTGGGGAACCTTCTTCTAATAAAAAGTTCAATGATTTCTCTGCTAAGTTTAATCTACCAGATTTACGACATAAATTAGCAAACTTGATCCACATTTCCATATCTTGTTTAGGTTTAATAACAAGCGCCCTGACTTTCAACATTCTTTGCCATATATCAACATTCCTTTGACAGCCAAGTAATCTAGTATTCCAGGTTTTTCTCATAAGCGCTCTTTTTTCCGAACCTTGAGGCAAACATTTATATTTGATGATTTCTTCCAACTCGGCAAGCATTTGAACTCTAACAACAACCCCATATGCTCTATTGTAACTTTCACTCACTAAAGCGGTGATTTCAGTTACCAAAAGATCTCTTGCCTTCAAAATATTGTTCGAAGCATCTTCAAAATTATTTCTGTGCAAACTAAGGACAGCATTGAAAAATGCTTTATCTGGTGACTCGGGTTTCATAACTCTGATACATGCATCCATTCTATCCCATTGACCCAAGCCCCAAGCAGCTGCTGCTGCCAAAGGTGCCACACTTCTCTTGGTATCACTTGTGGAGTTGGTCCACTTCTTCTGAGCAAGTTCAGATAATTGCTCCCATTCACCTAAAGCATGCAAACTTCTCATTTTACCCATTACAACTTCCATGTTGTCAGGTTCGGTCTTTTCTCTTTCATTGTAAGCACGTAATGCATCATCCCACTTCTGTAATTTTTCATGCCATGTCTCTTTCAATTGAAGATCATGATGTAGTTGTGCATGCTTCAAAATACCCACAGCGGCATCTGATTGCTGAAGCTGGTTATTGATACTGATTAAGGCCTCAATGGTAGGAGTTGTTGGCTCTTCATAAAACTCAAGCTCTTTATAATGTAAAGCTTTTGCATAAGCATGACAACGTTGAGCAAATTGACCCAATCTTGTAATTGAAATTGGTAATGGTTTGTCATCATGCTCCATGAACTCTGCTAAGTTCAAAAGAATTTGGTGAATCTCTGGAGGGTTTGCAGCTGAATATAATGCGTAACAAAATGATTCAACTAATTCCTCTTGATTCTGTGAATATAGCTCACTCCAACAACTTGCAAAACTGGCATTGAACAAATCTTTTGCTATTGGATGATAGTCTATAGCCAAACCTAAACAAGCTCTGATGGCATGCGAAGGACTTTCTTTTATAAGTTCAAGACTTAATCTGCTTATCCATTCTTGCCAATCCTCCTTTGTGCGAGTTTGACTACAGTTCCAAGCCAATTTCAATACATCTTGATTTACTGGGAGCTTCCTGGACACATCTGGTCTGTCGAAATGACTCAATTTCTTATCCTTCTTTTCTTTGTAAATATCAAGGTGGTCAGGTAAAGGATCTCCACTTAAGAGCTTGTTCACTAATTGTTCAAAGGTTGAGGAATGGATCTTCTGTTGAAGTAATGTCTTCTTCAATACAGGAATGAAAACACTAAACTCGGAGCCAAGTTGTAAAACAAGGCAACTTAAGGTATTCATTGCAGCCAGCTT
Organism: Hyphopichia burtonii NRRL Y-1933; assembly: GCF_001661395.1. Lineage (NCBI taxonomy): Eukaryota > Fungi > Ascomycota > Pichiomycetes > Serinales > Debaryomycetaceae > Hyphopichia > Hyphopichia burtonii. The sequence goes on from NW_017963729.1 coordinate 1,340,385, forward strand.
TAATGAATCATGATCTTCACGCAACACACGTAAAATTGGGTGAATAATCCTTGATGCCATATCATTTAGTGGTACTTTATCTGAGATTTGACCGATAGTTTCAAGTGCATCTATCCTCAAATCTAAAGGACCAGTTTCAAACAACTTACAAATATTTGGGATGATTATATGAACATAGTCCTCGATGTTACTGCCAAAGATAACAAAACTTTCTAAAACATTAGAGCTAGCGTCTTTGTCTTCAGATTTATCTTCTTCGAATACGTTTAACAACAAAGGCAAAACATCTGGTAAGTACATTTTGAATTCTCCTTCTAAAGCTTTAGATATCGATTGGATCAAATCAATAATAATATTTTGGGTGTTAAGTTGGCTATTAACACTGAAAAATTCTTCAATCACTTTAAAAATCTCTGGTAAGAATGGTCTAATATGCTGTTTGACAATTAAAATCAAATGTCCAAACTGTTGAAAGTAATAGTTCAACATAGATGGTTGACAGGTGTGCATGACATTAATAATTCCCGGGATTATTTGAGGCAAGAAGGAGACACAGGTTAAGCCCAATGTTTGAAATATGTACATGATGGCTTGAATAACCTTACTATGGTGTGTACTTAAGGAAGGATCTTTTAAAACTCTCATTAAGTTGTTGATTGCAACTGTTGGATAATATTCGTCAATCGATGGCGACATACCCTGCATCAACAAGGCAACATCTACTGGTGGGGCATTTTGTTCAACTGGTATACTTTTGGAATTTTGTTCAACTTCACGATGTTTATAAGGATCTAATGCACCAAGAATACCAAGTAATCTCACTGTTTCTCTTCTGATTGATGGAGAGGTTTCCAGTTTCAAAATACTCACAAGCATACCTAACAATTGTGGATAATCCAAAAGTGGTTGAATGACATAACTTGAAGAGCTTGCTATTTGCCCTAATGCTTTCAAAGCTGAATCCCTTTTGAAAGAAGAACTTTGATCCTGGAAAGTTTCTAATATTAGTGGCATTAAGTCTGGGATGAATGGTTTCAAATCTTCACCCCCTACGACAGCAAGTTCACCAAGACATTTAATAGCACTAGTTGCAACAAGAAAGCTCTTATCTTTTGCTTTCAGTAATAATACTTCAACTATTGGTTTGACGTAAGGGCGCGCAAGCTCTTTTGAGTTAGAAATCAATAATGATAACAAAGTTGCACTTTCTTCCTTTTTGCGACTAGTGTTTGCATATTCTAATTTTGATAATAATTGAATCAAAGTTTTTCTCAAAGAAGGAACAATGTATGCAGGGTTTATAGACGATAAGCGACCTAGTATTGCAATTGCAACTCGTCTAACACTGAATATTTCATCATTTAAAGCGATGAAAAGTAATTTCACGTTATCGGCTTGAGATAATTGATTATCAAAGTTTCCATTATTCAAGCATTTCAAGCCTTCTAATCTGATATCGGGGATTGGATCAGTAATGGAGATTGAAAGTAACTTATCTAAGACTTCATTCACTGCATTCAATGCATTGACACTAGTTTGATGACAAATGGGATCTTCTATGAAAACATTGCAAGAAGTTTTTGTAGCTGATAAACGAACTTTATAATTTCGGTGTTCTAAGTAGGTTAAGGTACAGTATCTAACAAACTCATTAAGTTGATAATTTTCGAATTTGAATGCAGGAAGCATTTCCAAAGCTTGAGTCAAGATAGCACTATCATAAGTTTCGTATAATTCTGGGTTATTCAAAATATTATTAATACTCAATCCAGTATCTCTTGATATCATCATCAAACGATAATCCTTCGCCAAAGAGGTGTTTATTTTTATTGTACCATAAGGAGATCCGGGTGGTTGAAAGATTTTACCTGAAAGAACCAAACTCAACAAATTCAAAAGTTTCATATTTACAATGTCAGTTAAAGTTGGAATGTTTTCTATAAGAGTTTGTAACACATCTTTCATATGAGTCGACAATGAGCAGTTACTAAACATCATATCTAATATGTCTCGTTGTAAATGCTTTGTCAATGCAGGGCCAACTGCTATGGATAATTTACCGATACAGTCGAAAATGGCGGGTTCTGTGACTTTTCTGCTTGCCTTGTGCTTGGAAGAACCAGATGCTGAAGCTGAAATTGCATTTAGACTATTAGCTGAATTGGAGCTTTCACCATTTGATACGGCCGCAGCCGAAGATCCATTACTAGATACGGCATTAACAAGAATCAGTTGAACACTTGGATTAGAAGAATAGGATAATCCTTCTCTGATATTGTCTAAAATTGCATCAAGATATGTAGCCATTTGATTACCAACTTCGAGTGAAATCAATCCAATACTTTTAAATATGGCACTTTTTTCAGCATTTGCAGCTTCATTATGCTGATTTTTATATTTTTTCAATTGAGAAAGATAATAGTATAACGTACGATGTAAATATTTTTCAACGAAAAGTTCCGGATTAACTTTACAAAGCAATGGGAAGATGTTGGTGAGTTCTTGTCTAATGATTGCGAGCTTGTGATTTTTGTACCTTATAGTATTTTCATAAATTAACTCAAAATTGGATACAATATATGCGTCTTTATGATACTTGATAAGTTCTCTATATACCAAGAGCGAACTATGAATCGATTCATTAGATTGATTGTTTGCGGATGCAATTAAGTTATAGGTACTCAGGGAATTTGCATTGGTGGAAGTTGATGATTCTGGTTTGAAACTGTTTGGGGTATCACTAAGAGTTCTGGATGCAGTATCTAAAAAGTTTTTAATCCAAAATCTACTAGAGTTAGTATTTCTATGATAAATTAAATCCATACATTTATGGAAAGTTTCGGCTGCATCAATTCTCATAACTAATTTACTATCTCGTAAAGGTATCCACATATATTCAAGAAACTGATGCACATAAGGATATAATAGGGAAGGGGCATTATTTGCCAAAGCAGTGATGACCAATATGGCTGCATGTCTTCTATTGTCATGTTGTTTACCATCACTTTGAAGCCATTCATTAGCCTTTTTAGCTTGTTCATCAACAAATTCACCCGGGGATGTACCACCCGGTGCCGCCAATTGACCTAGAGTGTTGATTGCGTATTTCATAATGGTTAAGTCATTGGAAACAATCAAATGAGATAAATAATTGGTAAATCTAACTGTTTTAATATTATCTTCAATACCAACATCGAGGTCAATCAATTTGTTTACCGCAGCTATACCACCCAAGACCTCGGAACTTTCATTACTTGCTAAAAGCTCCCGAATTGTAAGCTTGATACTACTATTATATTTATCAAATTGTTCTGGTGGTAAATCTCTAGCTATTGATTGAAGATAACTTCTTAATTCATTTGCCGATCTATTACGTTCATCCTCATCCTTAGATTTCAATCCTTTCTTGATTTGAACGAGCGACATGCCCTCGACAATCTGTACCTGATTGGACGACATGATGGGCCTGAGCTTCAATCACTAATAGATTTCTTTGTAAAAAACTTACCCAGTTAAAGTTTCTTATCAAAGCGCTTAAAATCAAAACTATTGGAAAGAAAAGCTCACTCGATACATATTGATGTGCACACGCCTAACGGGAAACTTGTCTAAATAAATATTTTGCATGACTTTTCCAGGTACTTTAGGGTGTGTGGTGTACGGGTAAATAAAGAACGTATATAATAAAGAGGATAAATGAAATAAACTAAAGAAAAGATAAAGACTTTTTATATGGTAGAGAGAAGAAGGAAAGCTGAAGTGTCTAATAGGATTAAGGTACGGAGAATAAGGAGAAGTTTCTAACAATGCTTGGACCATATTCGTCGTAATCTTGTTTGGTGTAACAATAACTTTTGAATTCTGCAGTTTGAGCCAAAAGAGAACCACCAAACCAGACAGCATTACGTTGTCTTTTATGGGAGATGACTTGAACGTCAACACCGGTACTTTTAACACCACTTAATTTTTCACTTAATTCAATTCTTTCATTGACTAAACCTTTTAAATCTCTTTGTAATCTTCTACCGAAATCTTTAAACATGGTAGAACCCCCTGATAAGACAATGTTTTTATACAATTTTTTACGGACATCAATGGGGGAAGATTGAATAACTTGATCAACAACAGTAGGTAAAGGAGTCAAATAATCAGAAGAGCATATTTCTGGATTAAAGAATATTTCTGGAGCTAAAAATCTTTCATAACCAACATCAACGGTATCTCTTTTATTTCTATCGGTGTATTCAACGATATATTGGGCAAATTTCTCTTGGGGATATTGATCAAATTTTTTAAATTCTTTAACGATATCAGGACAAACATAACAAAAATCTTGTTTAATTTTTTCTGCAGTTTGTAAAGAGGTATTTGCTTCACCTCTATCTCTTAATAAAGACTGAATGAATAAAGTTATATCTCTACCAGCCAAAGGTATATTTTTAATGGCGGTACCGATAACATAACCTTCTGCCACTGGGATAACATGGGTGACACCATCACCAGAATCAATAACAGTACCAGTTAAAGATCGATCTTGAACTTTAGATGAAGTCCAGGAAGCAGCCAAAGCCAAAACAGCTTGGACAGCAATATATAAACCTGCACAATTGAAAGATTCAAACATAATTTCAGCAGTACTTTCTCTATTTTCTGGAGGATTTAAAGGAGGTTCAGTCAATAAAAAGTAATGATCTTCTGGTTCACATCTTAAATATTTAAAAATTGAATTTTCCCAAAATCTTTCCATGTGATCCCAATTCTCAATTTGACCATGTCTAATGGGATATGATAAATTATAATTTGGTCCATTGGCTGCATTCAAAGCTTCATCTCCAATGAAAAAATCTAAATCTTCCAATCCCCGCTTGGCACTCAAGTTAGTACTTTTCGCTGATGCGGATTTAGAAGTTTTATTAGATGATGAAGATGTAGCAATAGCAGTTGGAAAGACAAACGATGGTGAATCATTTCCTGCAAAACCCAATTTAGTTAACCCAGTACCATTGTCCATGACAACAGCAGGTGTTCCCATACTAGACATCCTGAATGTATTTGTTCTTTAAGTCGATAGAAGAATGGATTGAAAATTCAATTGATGTATCAACCTTCCAATTGACTCTATATTTTAATCTTGACAAGTAGATAAACCTCAAAGAAAAAGGAGAGTGGGAAAAAAAAGAGAGCACTTGTTGCCACACGACCAACTACGTTAATTGCAAAAAAAAAAAAAAAAATCGAGTATGATAATGGGTATAGAAATGGATTACTATATAAATATATGTACATTAATGAATGGGTTGTTATAAATGAAGGTATATATGTTGAGGGAATAAGTAGAAATCTAGTATTCATCTTTACCACTTATGATGACATCATTAATTTTTAAAATCATTCTAGTTAATTGAGTAGCTAATAATAATTGTTGTTTTTTACCAATCAATGGATCAATAACGAACAATTCTTTCATGTCATTAGTACCTTTACCTAAACAATCCACACCTAAGTTGGAGGATTTTTCGTTAACTTGTTTTGATTTTAAGTTTGATAAAGTTTCAATTGGGTCTAAACCAGAATTTTCAGCTAAAGTCATTGGGATAGTATCTAAAGCTTGAGAGAAAGCTCTAAAAGCGTATTGATCAATACCAGTTTGTTTATCGGCAGCATCACTCACGGCTAAAGAGCAGGTTAATTCAGCAGCACCACCACCATAAACAACTCTACTATCTCTAATTAAATTACGAACAACACAAATAGAATCATGTAAAGCTCTAATACCTTCAGCAGCAATCATTTCATTAGAACCTCTAACAAAACAAGTAACAGCTTTAGTATTTGAACAATCTTCAATAACCAACATACGATCTCTAGTAGTACCAAATTCTAATTCTCTAATAGTACCAGCATGACCTAATTTTTCAGGAGTTAAGTCTTCAAAACGAGGAACAATACGACCATTGGTAGCGATTGCTAATAATTCCAATTCTGAACCACCAATCCATCTAATAGCATTTAAATTATTGGCTAACAAAAGATGATTAGCTTCATCATCAAACCCCCATTGACAAGCAACAACATTGGCACCAGAAGCTTTAACACAATCAATCATTTCTTGGAATTTTTTCTGTTCATATTCTTGTAAGACTTTAAATTCTTCAGCGGAAGAAATATCTAATTTATGTTTAGTTTTTGGTTTTGGAGGTTCAAATGGACAAGTTAAAATAGCAATTTTGCAATCTTTGATTTCTTTTGGCATTTGAGGATGAGAAAAATCTTTATCTAATAAAACCCCTTTAATTAGATTTGAATCTTCAATTGAACCACCTACTTTTTTCTCCATTTTGATTAATTCGAAATCAACATCTTTTCTTTCAAAATCGGCAACTGCTAAAACTGAATCAACGGCCATTTGAGCAAAATGATCATGAGATTTACTAACAATTTTAGATCCTAATGAAGTTTTGGCTGCTTTTAATAAATTAGAATCATTCGATTCATTACTAATATTAATATCGTCTGCAATTAAATCTAATTGTTGACAAGCAATCTTACATGCTTCATCAAACCCATTGGCAATTTTAATTGGATGAATACCTCTTTCTATTAATTCCAAAGCTTGATCCAATAAAGCACCAGCTAAAACAACAACCCCAGTGGTACCATCACCAATTTCATCATCTTGTGATCTTGATAATTCAACTAATAACTTAGCAATTTCATTATCTAAATCCATTTGTGATAAAATTGTAGCACCGTCATTGGTTATAGTAATATCTCCATCTTGACTAATCAAAATCTTATCCAACCCTCTTGGTCCTAATGATGTTTTAACTATAGATGCAACCGATCTTGCTGCCAATATATGTGATTTAGTAGCTTCAATACCATGTTTTCTTTGTTTTTTACCTTGATCTCTGACAATAATGAATGGACGTCCCATTTCATCTTGTGCCACAATGGCATTCGACATATCAGGCATCCCAGGTGCTGACATCTTCTCTATTCTGGTTCAATATGCTTTATTAATATCAAAAACTATGATCCTCCGAATCGCCATCTATACACGGTTTTTTTTTTTTCATATTTTTTTTTTGGTCGTTGATTTCGAACAAAAAAAATTGGATTATGTAATCGGACAAAACCTCCGTACATTCTTTTTTTTTTTTCGAAAAAAGAAAAAATATCTCCAGATTACACCCGTGCCCCCTTCCCATCTCTTTTAGCTGCTAAACGTTTCTGAATGATGTCTAACTAGAGGCCGGTGCCCTACAGCAATGGCGACTTGCGTAGAAATCGATAAGACTTATCGTATACAAATTTCCAGTGGGAAGAGACAATATGCGAACACCGGCCAATGCCAGAAAAAACTAGCTCAGGTGCTCTGCGATGAGATGAGCTTATTGCAGAACGACTCTAGAAGTAGTACGGTATTATATGGGGGTATATCGTTATACTTGTGGTGCCACAGATCAAGTGTCTGAATGGTATCACCAGACACTTTGGAGAATCTGGTTTTGGAATGTCCAAGTCATCACCTTTGTAACCTCAGTTTATATGGAGAAGCCGACTGTTTTTTTCGGCATGCAGAAATTTTAATTTTTTTTTTTTCAAGTTTATTTAAGCGTAGCCTCTTCTTCTTATTCATTATTTTATATATCCAAGGAAACCTTTGTATACCATGTCTGACGAAATTAATGTTGATAATGCCAGTCTTGAAGAATTAAGAGATGTTCTTATTAACAAGTCTGGTAATGTTAAGTTGGCTAATAGATTTAGAGCATTATTTAACTTGAAATGTATTGGAGCTGATTCTGAAAATGAAGAAGAAGTTAAGAAAGCTATTGATTTCATTGCAGCCGCTTTTGGAGATGACTCTGAGTTGTTAAAACACGAAGTCGCTTACGTTTTAGGTCAAACCAAGAACTTATATGCATCAAAACATTTAAGAGATTGTCTTATAAGTAAAGAACAACAAATTATGGTTAGACATGAAGCAGCAGAAGCATTGGGTGCATTAGGAGATTCTGATTCTTTGGACTTATTAAAAGAATACTATCAAAATGATCCATCTTTGGAAATTAGACAAACGTGTGAATTGGCCATTGATAGAATTAATTGGGAAACTTCTGAAAAATCAAAGTCAGAAAATTTGGAAAAATCATTATACACTTCTATTGATCCTGCACCACCATTGCCAACTGATACTGAATCAAAAGTTGAAAAATTACAAAAAATTTTAAATGATCAAGAAAAACCTTTATTTGAAAGATATAGAGCCATGTTTAGATTAAGAGATTTAGGTACTGATGAAGCATGTCTTGCCTTAGCCACTGGTTTATTCGATGAAAAATCAGCTTTATTCAGACATGAAATTGCTTATGTTTTCGGTCAATTATGTAATCCAGTTACTGTCCCAGCTTTAATCAAATGTTTGAAAAATGAAAGTGAAGCAGGTATGGTTAGACACGAAGCTGCTGAAGCATTGGGTTCTATTGCCACTGAAGAATGTTTACCTGTTTTACAATCTTTCTTAAATGATGAAGAAAAAGTAGTCAGAGATTCTGCTCTTGTTGCCTTGGATATGTACGAATATGAAAATTCTACCGAATTAGAATACGCTACAATCAAAACTAATTAGGCGTTTTTCTTTTTTCCGTTTGTCTTTCTTCTTTTGTAGATTATCACTTTTTAATTTAATGTTCCTATGTTTATAATTTATTAAATGTAGATGTTTATTACTATTATAAAACTATTATACAATGAAATGAAATGACAAATGATTTTCCAATAAATCTAATTATTGGTTCTGAAACGATATCCACATGAAGTACAAGTATAGAAGACAGTAGCCCCTTCATCAGCAGATCTTAATTGTAATGTATGATATTGCATTTCTTCGTTATCACATTTTGGACATTTTTCTTGAATAGTGGCCCCCTCAGTTAACTCGTCGTTCTTAAGAGACGTCTTAACCACCGATCTCTTCATTCTTAATGTAGATGGGAATGCATCTTCAGCTGATTTAGTAACAACTTTTAAATCAGCAAAATTCGAAGCAGGATACTCTTTATAGCATAACTTACAGTCCAAAGTGGACTTAGATGATATGGTGTCCAACAAGTTACCACAATCAGTACAGAATATTAAAGAACCAACCACTGACATTGTCTATATGCTTTTATCCTAAAGACCTCTATCCAAGTATAAAGAGTTCCCTGATATAACGTTTTTTTTTTTCAAGTCTTTGATGAGATGATGGATTTTTTTTTTTTTCACTACCGGCTTTTTGTGTGCAGGTCTTCTCTAATTTTGCAATTAAATATTTGTACTACACTATCTATGGCATAATCGTAGGTATAATTTAGTATCTATATAATATGATAGGTATAATCTAATAGTGGGCATAATTTAGTATCTAGGTATAATATGATAGGTATAATCTAATAGTAGGCATAATCTAATAGTAGGCATAATCTAATAGTAGGCATAATCTAATACTGGGTAACACAGGCTACTTGGTCAAGTTTCGGTATTCCTCGTGGTCTAAGATATCCTTTTTATATTCGGGTCTTGGTAATTCAAAACCCTCAAGAATTCTACCGTAACTTATTCCTCCAAGTCTAGTGACTGGTTTCAACTTCTTGATATCAATCACGTTTTTCTCCTTGTTGATTACATCTTCTCTGATGTGGAAGTTGAGTCCCTCAACAATGAACAATTGGCCAGTTACTTTGGAAGGATCGGTCTTTGATCTCCAGTCATGAGAGTGAATCAATTTTGCCTCAATTGAAAAAGCAGACTCGGCAACATGGCTTGGCTTGACAAAGGTGGACTCTGCTGGAGTCAATCCAGACAATTTCCATTCGTCAATCCCCTTGGGAGCATCGATACTGGTGAAATTAGCTGCTTCGATAAACCACTCGGAAATAATATTGATGGTCAATTCTTTGGTTTCCAAGATGTTGATGGCAGTATCCTTGGTGTTACCTGAGATCCCAATGGTATAGATAGGAGGATCAACATTGACTCCATTGAAAAACAGAAATGGTGCCAAGTTGCGGTGCTCCCCGTCCTTGCTAACTGTGGAAATAAACCCAATTGGACGCGGAAGTATACCAGAGATGGTGGTCTTATAGTTATCGATAGGAGATCTTCCTTCCTCATATGGATTGATTTCTAGCTTCTTGTGTGACTTCCACTGGTCGTCGTTGGCTCCTGATCCAGGCGTCCAGTCGGTTTTGCGGGTTTGGGTAAACTTGAATTCGTCGTCGTGGAACGGTGGTCTTTGACTTTCAACAACTTTCAAATCGGGATGAACGGACATGTTGAATCACGGTCTTAGGATATGCTGATCTTATCATACACCGAGGTACAAGGAGATGCACTAAGCTCTTTATATAGCCTTATAACTGTGGGCTTTGCTTTTCTCCGTCTCATAATTTTTTGCGAGATTAAGTAAGAGCCCACTACGGGTGTAATTTCATTACTAAGCCATTACAAACTTTGTTGTAATAACGGCCTGAGTACCTGAACCCCATTATCCTACTCATGATTTCTAATCTTACCTAATGAAGCTGGTGAAGCTGTGTATTACTTGATAATTGTGAAAGATGGCTAAAGGTCACAAGACAGAAAAAAAAAAGAGAGAGAGAAGATCCGAAAAAAATTTTTGGATAGTCTAAACTAGCGATAGAAGGTGATTGTTGAAATTTGCAACTTGTAATGATGACTAAGAAAATCCTTTTAATAAACGGTCCAAACTTGAACTTGTTAGGTATGCGATAGCTTTGATGATGCTGCAAAAATTTTTACTAACTGTTTTTAGGAACTAGGTATGTTTGATAGATAAGATTTTGACGTTTGCCTTTACTAACTTCAAGTTCTAGAGAACCGGAGAAATATGGATCTACATCATTAGCAGATGTCGAAGATGCGGCTAGAAAACAGGTTGCTGCTAGAAAGAACGGATCTGAAATACATACTTTCCAAAATAATACCGAAGGGTTCATCGTTGATCGCATCCATCAAGCACAACAAGAAGGAGTTGACTTTATTGTCATCAACGCTGGTGCCTATACACATACATCCATTGCCCTTAGAGACGCTCTTTTAGGTACTGCCATTCCTTTTATTGAAATTCATATCACCAACGTGCATCAACGAGAACCATTTAGACACCATTCTTATTTATCTGATAAGGCCATTGCAGTAATTGCAGGGCTTGGTGTCTACGGATATACTGCTTCTATCGAATATGCATTAAACTATTAGATACAAAAACAAAAACATTAATATCTCTTGCGTGTAATTAGAAATAAATGATACTTTTCTCTGACCCTAACCAAATAACCCTTCTTCCATTGCATTTGGAACCGGTTTATCCCCATAAGCACCTAACCAACTAAGTGGTTTAATCCAGGACGTTATTTGCTCAAGATCTAATATACTATTTACTTTATTGGCTAAGATCTCCCCGTCCTGGAAATTATCTCCCTCGTATACGTACGCAACCAATACATTAAGATCGATGCTCGATTCAGATTTCAAATTTAATTCATCCAAGGCCTTGATCAAAAGACCAGCGTAGACTGAGTGGTCGTACGGATATTTTGATGATAATTGTATAGCATCTTTTTTCAGAATGTTCAAGGAACCTAAGGAATTATTCAATAAATCTTCGTTTGTATATACTTGAATTTTGCCCGGCTGGAAATCTTCAAGTAATCCAGCATCGGAAGAATCTAGTATCAATACTTCTGAAAATTTCCCCCCAGCCAAAAATGGTATTATAACTTCATTGATGTACGTAGAAGTAAAGCTTGGAAGAATTGGAGATCTTTGTTGAATGATACTAACCTTTAACTTGTCATTATAGTAAACTTCAAGTGCACTTGATACCCCCTTAGTTCTTTCCACTATTTCCGGATCCGGGGCTGTATCAATTGGTGATGAAAATGGATAAAGGTAGATACTATCCAAGTTTCCAATCTTAACGAAATTATAAGTGTGAATCAAGAGATCTATTGCTAATTGAGGAACATTCCCAATTGAAATCGACGGGATAATTAAAGTAGACCCTTCAATATCGGTTGTTTTATGTTCCACAACTCTTTCAAATGGTCTTATATCAATTGACATGGTCAAAATCACTTATTAATTGAAAGTTGTTTCTCTACTAGCCTTCTTTACCAGCTTTTTTTTTTAATTTGGCCACTCGTTTGTATATAAAACCCGTACAGTTGTGTTTTTTTTTTTTTTTGGAAGCCTATTTTGGCCGCAAAATGGTCGTTTAATACTATACAAATGAAGAAAGAAAAGACCCAAGAATTGAAAATGAAAGAAGAAGGTGGCGAAAAATGTGTTGGAAGAAGTGAAAGGACATATATAACTGCTGTGTGCCAAGCAGTGACTTAGTTTAAGTTAGAAACATGGTTAGACGGATTACTGGTGAGTTTAAACTCGTTGAGATTCACCATTGCTCCTGAGAGAGGTTGGTTATTCGACATGGGTAATGTGTGATTTTTAGAGTTTGAGGATTTTAATAAATGTGAAGGGTTGAGGGTGGTGTTGAAGTTTGTGTTTGAAGGGGGGATTAGGGCTGAAGACCCCATACTGGTACTAAATAAAGAGGGAGTCGAATTGTTGGATAAAGAGTTGGGTGAAAGTGGTAATTGATTTTGGATCGAATTGAAAGATGGCAATTGTTGAGTTTGATGGTTAATTTGCAGCATTTGAATGTTTTGAGAAGGAATCATGAAATTCATGGAGTTATAAGAGTTATTGGAAGCATTTCCAATCAACCCTGTCGAAGTGGTGGTATTAAAAGTTGAGTTACTGTTATTATTGCCAAAGCTGCTAGTTCCAGTATTCATGCTTAAGCCCGGAAGAGGGCCGAAAGTGTCCATTGAGTTTTCTGCATGTTGACTAGTGACGGGGTTACTAGATGCTGGATTATAGTCGGTGTCTTTATCATTTAATAAGGGCGACAATGGAATCAAATTGGCGTTGGCATTGGCTGCTAGATTATTCTGTGTTGAATAGGAAGTGTTTGTTAGCCAGTTTGTGAGTGCAGATTTTTGAGATTGTTGATTCTGTTGATCTTGTTGGTGATCATGGGCTTGGTTTTGATCATGCTCATTTCTATCAAAAGGCTGTTGCTTGTTCTTACCTTGATCTTGGTTCCCTTCCGAGTGGTTCTCCTTAGAATGTTGAACTTGTTGGCCGATTGCTTGATGAGTATGATTTTGTTTCCTGATTTCACTTTGTGGATTAGTAATTGGTGGATTGGAATGCAAGGGAATATTTTGATGTTCTGAAATGTCTCTAGTATCCATCGAGGTTGCAATGTCTTCACTGCCTAAATTATTCACATCAATCAGATCATTAGATACGTTTTGCTCACCGAGGTATGAACCTTCCTGTGGATCCTCTGTATAAGGCTTGCCCATTTGGCTCTCATTTTGTAGTGTGTAGTCACCCTGGTCTTTATTGTGATTCAGTAAATGATCAACTAATTGAGTAATGATCTTTGTTTTGTCAATAGTTGTTAATTTGGTATTATTGAAAACCCGACTTCCGATAAGCTGATTTACCTCATTTTCTAATTGTAAGGCAACTCTTTCCGGAAGACTCAAGACAGTGCTACTTCTGGATCTATAATTCTGCTTCGCTTTTGAGATTTTAGGTTTAGAATGGAATGACTCAAAATTATTACCGTTCAATATCTTACCATGTTCACGGTTTTGCTCTTTGCTCTGTTGATCAGTGACAGTGGTATTTGATAACCCAGTGGCTTTACTGAGTTCGTCCGTATCATTCTTCATTATTTCCGATGCGGACATATTGGAAGGTGGGATAAACGTACTGAAAACGTCAGCCGAAGAACTGTTCTTATAACTTGGTGTGTTATTAGACATTGAATTATCAATGGCATTACTAAACGCAGAATCATCCAACTGAATATTCGGAGTGAAAGTTTGTCTACTAGATCTTTCATCTTCCTGATTTGATGACATGGAACTGTTTTTCAGTGAGATCAGTTTCTTCTTCCGGGATAATGCAACTTTTGACGATTTCGAATCCAAGTTAGTCTCTTCATAAGAAGAATCAAGAGAGTGATCGTGCTGATCGTTAACAACCAGTATAGTCCACTCTTTATTTCTGATTGAGTAATTAGCCCTCAACTTGAAAGGACAGGTATTCAACCGTCTGGATCCCATCTTAACACGCCGACCATCTTCAGATTCCCTTCGGTTTCCATTAGGAGATTTACATTTAAAGATTATTTTATTTTTATCAGACCTCTCAATCACAATATTTATGTTTTTGTTCTGCAATAATATCTCCAGAAGCCATGGTTTAATCTGTTCCTTCTCCGCAAAACGTTTGCTTTCAAGCCCTAGGCCCTTTAGTGAAAACATAACACATATATGTATGTATTGAACCGACGTGATTTGGATATTATGTTGTTTCTTTCTTTCTAGCAAAACTTCATTCCAACAACTCCAAAACAACTCAATTATGAATCAGTTTCTCTATTGAGCTCACTTATCTATCAGCTTATGCTCGGACTAAACGAATTAGTTATGGGCTTATACCTCTTGGATAACAATCCTTTCTTCTCTTGTAAGTTAATTTTTTTTGATGTTCTCCAGTTGGTGTGTGGGTCTTTGTCTTTCCAAACCCTATACACACACAAAAGGAACCAAACAAAAAAAAGTTTGATAAAAACGGCTTGACGATTAAGAATGGGTTTAGATTTTCAATGGGACAACATAGAAACGTCATTAATCCTTGATAATTCGGTCGAAGTTGCTGGTGAAAGGTTTCTTTCTGGTTCTTTTTTGAGTATTGCAATTTTTCTCTTTACTAAGTTATAGTGGCTGTTAACTTGATATTAGCAGAGGTGAAGCGTTTTGATCTATGTTTACATATTCTTAACCGGGTTGAATAGTGTCAAATAGAGAATCGAAAAAACAAAATAAATAAAGCCTTAGTATTTGCAGAAGCTCTAACCCCTTGGATCAATATACATAAACAAAGATTATTAGTTAACTTAGGATTGAAATAAGGCTATAAGAATTCAATTATTTAAGTATGGATAATAATAGTAATCGGATTCATGATGGTGGGCCATCGTCAAATGAAAGAATTGGGTCATCAACGTTCTCGAATATTCAGATGACAAATGCCCTGGGACAGGCTAAAGCATTATTGAGTAGATTGCAACAAGGTAAAAATTTGCAACAATCTGAACCTAATTATAAATTAGTTTTAAAAGGATTATCTGAATTGAATGATGGAGTTATAACATCAGGTTATTTAACTCAAACTCAAAAGACAAGTCTTAATGAAATACTCATGGCTACAAATAATTTGACCCAAGCTCTAGCAATACAATTTACCAATAATGATATCCCCAGTCATATATATACTAAATTACAAGTTTTGGTTGAAAATTTATGCAACTTGGTCAATGATACTAGGTTTAATAGTGAAATGTCTAACGCTAGTCAATTTGTTCCTGGTCAAGAAAATAATGATCATTTACGTCGCCAGTTGTGTCAACAAAACTTTCTTTCAAATAATAGAGTCAATTCACCAAGTTATGTTACCTCTAGGTTACACCAAAAGTTTTCTCAACAACAAGATAATCAATATTCCCAACCCCAAGATAATCAATATTCCCAACCCCAAGATAATCAATATCCTCAAGAGCATCAACCAACTTATTCATCTTCAAAGCATCCAATAAGCACTCATCCAAATAGATTTAGTACTGGGAATATTCAACTAAATCGTAGTGGTAGATTGGGTATTCTACAAAATCATATTACAAACTCATCTTCGTCCCTTGTATCTTATAATGAGGATGATCTTATTAATAATACTAATAAACTTAACATTAGAGATAACAATAAACCTTCCCAGATCCCAGGACCTTTGTGGAATGAAAGACCTTCAAGTAGAGATTTTTCAAAAGATTCAACTAATTTTACGTTACCTCCTCCTCCCCCTAATAGGCTTAATGAAGATGAGGAAAATAGTGAATTTGATGATGAAGAAAGCCAAAGTCATGATCATAAAGATGGTATTGACGAACCTCATCACAATAATAAACAATTATACTACATGGGTTCAAAATATCCAACACAATCCTATAATGTCAATGAAATGAATAATAATAAAATAAGTGCTTCTAATAAATCACACACTCCTCTTCATCAGAATATCCCACTTAATAACTACAATACGCCAATGAGATCCAGTGTATTTACTGAGGGTATTCCACCAGCTAATAATATGGGAGTAAGTAATCTCGACTCCCAAATTGGGAATAACTCCCGAGTTAGAAGAGTACCAGCTAGGCGCCGTCCACAATCAATGTATGTTACATCTGACACGAGCTTCAATACTAATTCGACATCTCAAGATGATTCTGCCCCGAAAAGAGCTTCTTTCTTGTCAGCTTTGGCGAGTAGACGAAATAGTACTATATATGATAAAAACGAGATTTTTTAAACCACTTTTCTTAACCTCATATTTAAATTTTACTATGATTGTATTTTAAGCTATTATACTTCAAGAGTCATAGAAAGCATATTTTACTACAGAATTATATAAACAAAAAATTAATATAAGATTGATTTATATATACAGGACTTTGATCATATAACTATGATTATAATGTATCATGGAAGAAAGGAAAAAAACATCAAAAAATGAAAAGATAATTCTAAAACCTTTAATTCTTTGACGTTGAAATTGTTTATGAGTTGAAATTCATTAAATTCATCTATTGTTATATATTTATGATTCTTTTTTTTCTTTTTTTAAAAAAACTTTTTATATTACTCCGATTGAATAGTTAAATTAATAACAACTTGCTTATTCCAAAACAATTTTAGCTCCTAAACCTTCTAAAGTGGCTTTAATCTTATCAGCATCTTCTTTAGCAACATTATCTTTCAAAACTTTTGGAGCAGCTTCAACGAATTTTTTGGAATCAACTAAAGATAAACCTAATAAACCTTTGACTTCTTTGATAATCTTTGGTTTAGATTTGGCATCAAAAGATTCTAATTTAATAGAAAAGATGGTTTTTTCTTCAACAACTTCTTTCACTTCTTCTTCCACTGGAGCAGCTGGAGCAGCTGGAGCAGCACCAGCTGCTGGGAATGAGATGTCTGGAATATTCAATCTTTCTTTCAATTCAGAAACTAAAGTAGAAGTTTCCAATAAAGTTAAAGTAGAAATTTGATCAACGATGGCAGAAATTTTTGGATCAACTGGTGCTTTTTCAGCAGCTGGTGCTGATGAGTTGAAACGAACAGCTACTGGAGCGATTCTTCTGGTGGCCAATCTCAATGAAGGTCTAACGGCTTGACGTAACAAAGACATTATATTTACTGACTATGATGAAGGTATAAAAGCTTAAGAATATAAAGAAATTGATTGGACTCGATGTTGATCAACTTTTGACCAAAGAACCAAAAAAAAAAAAAAATGAAAATTTTCCAACTTTTCATTCGCACGACTTTAATAAACCTCCGTACATTTAAAACAAACTGGAAATGAAAAAAAAAAAATTGAATAGCTAAAACAACAAGTACCGTTAATTCTTCGAATTCATCTACACGAGCTGGCTGAGGTTGACTAACTGTGAAAAGGCCTTATTTAGAGATATTGAAATTTACTTCCCTTTCTTTGTTTTTTTGTTTTTTGATTGAGGACTCAAGAATAGAGTAGATATGGCTTCTTTCAGATTCTGTGCTGAATGCAATAATATGTTGTATCCTCGAGAGGATAAGGATAATGCCAGATTATTATATTCATGTCGTAATTGTGATTATACAGAATTGGCTGAAAACCCTAAAGTTTACAGACATGAATTGATAACAAATATTGGTGAAACTGCTGGTGTTGTGCAAGATATTGGATCAGACCCAACTTTACCAAGATCGGATAAAGAATGTCCAACTTGTG
This sequence comes from Hyphopichia burtonii NRRL Y-1933, assembly GCF_001661395.1. Lineage (NCBI taxonomy): Eukaryota > Fungi > Ascomycota > Pichiomycetes > Serinales > Debaryomycetaceae > Hyphopichia > Hyphopichia burtonii. The sequence goes on from NW_017963729.1 coordinate 1,358,367, forward strand.
GGAATAAAGACTGTGTTTTTTTCCAATCTCAACAGAGAAGAAAAGATACTAGTATGATTTTATTCTATGTGTGTTTGGAATGTAAGAATGTGTTTAGGGTGTGAAGAAACTCTTGAGAATATCAAATTACTTATAGAAAACCTTGTACTATAGTTAACATTAAATAATTGAAAGGGTTATATTTTCAATTAGTTATGTTCAGTTCTTCCAATTATCGTTAGATTTTACTTTTATAACTTAATAATAAAATAAAATTCCATTAAAAAGACCATGTAAATAAAATAGTGTATTAAGAAACTAGAAATAACAAAATGGGAAATAAACGTTTACATATATACGTTGTATATAAATTTAAATAAAAGAAAAGTTCTCGAAAACAAAAATCATTCAACTGGGGAAACTAGGACATGAATAAGGTAATAGAAACAGGTAAAGATCGAAATCAAACAGATAACAAGAAAAGCAAAAATACTAGAGATCAAAAGATTTTCGAAGTGAATAATTTAGACATACTAAAACAAAAGGGAAATAAGGCTAATTAAGGCTGAACCTCAATGGGAAAAAGCAAGACCTGGTGATGGATTTTTTTTGTTTTTTTTTTTGGATGGGGAGGTTTGTTTTTTTTTTTCTTTCTGATATTAGATTAGAAATCGTTGAAGTATTGAGAGTAAGGGTCTTCTCCAATCGAACCATAGTCTAAATGTTCTTCAGGATAATGGTCAAACAATGATGAATCACCAACACCAGCAGTAATTGGAGGTTCGTAAGGAGTTTCAATATCTTTAGCTAACAATTTTTCCCAAACGACTTCTGAAAACCAAGAATGGTTTCTAATGTCAGCAGGACCATTTAATAAATTACCTAACCTACTAGTTAAATCAGCAGTTATTAATCTTGATAATAAATCAATAACATCGGGACCCATAAAACTTGGGAAATGAATTTTACCAGATAAAATTTTTTCATAAGTTTTCATTGGAGTTGAATCATAAAATGGGGTATATCCAGCCAACATTTCATAAATTAAGACCCCTAAAGACCACCAATCAACTGATTTATTATAAGGCTTGGTAGTAATAACTTCAGGAGCAATATAATCAGGTGTACCACATAAAGTCCAAGTAACAGTTGAAACTTCTTTAGCAAAACCAAAATCAGTTATTTTTATATGACCATTACGATCTAGTAATATATTTTCAGGTTTCAAATCACGATAAATAATATCATGGCTATGTAAATATTCTAAAGCTAAAACAACTTCGGCAGCATAAAATTTAGCCACTGGGTTTGGGAAGCGTTGAGATTTTCTTAAAAGAGAAAATAATTCACCACCTTCAATATAATCCATAACCATAAATAAATTTTTCAGATCTTGGAAAGTCCCCCACATACGAATTAAAAATGGGTGTTCAACTAATTTTAACATTCTACGTTCATCATTAGTATGTTCAACTTGTTTCATTTTAACAACTTGATGTTTTTTCAAAACTTTAATAGCATAATAACGACCATTATGAACTGAACGAACCAAATGAACACGACCAAATGAACCAGTACCCAAAGTTCTCATGATATGAAAATCAGTTAAAGAATATTTACCTTTTGAAATGGTAGAACGCTCAGGTAAAAGAGAACGTTGGATTGCATCATTAGTACGTTGTTGTTGAATCCTAATTTGTTGTTGCTGTTGTTCAGTAATTGCAGGATGTTGAGATAGTTGCTGTTGTTGCTGTTGTTGTTGTAGTTGTTGGTGTATTTGTTGGTTATGTTGGTGTACTTGTTGATCGTGATGAGCTTGTTCTTGTTGTTGAGAAGTTGGAACTTGCTGATGCTGAGACTGCTGGAAAGATTGATCTGGGTAATAATTCATTGATTCGATATTATTTGAGGAATTAACGGAAATTTCAGCACTATTTGAATTGGAATTGGAATTGGAATCTGAATTATTCAGCCTAGTGATATGAAGTTTTTTCAATATGTTTGAAGGCATTTAAATGCAAAGGAGGAATCCAAGGTTCTATTCTATTTATTTATTTTTTTTTTTTTTTTTTCCTTTTGTAATAGAAAAAAAAAATTCAAATATTCAAAAATTCAAAATTTTCAAGAGTTATACATAAAATGTAAGTAACAAAGCAACGCAAACCACAAAGAAGATAACGGTGAATTGGCTATGTTAGCTAAAATTCCAATGAGTAATTAATCTCTTAATGGAGCTTAATTAAACGAATGCCCGAAGAAACACGAAAAATTTGTCGGAGCAAATAAACTTCTTTAATTGAATAGCGTTGCGAATACCAAAAGGACAACAAAAAGTTTAATTTCGAGATGCAGTGTTGATGTACGCAAAAGAAGTTATTAGGGAGAGAGAATCTTTAAACTTCGTATCAACTGGAAAATAGCAATGAAGAAAAAAATTCTAAAGGGAACAAAAAAACGAAGAAAAAAAAGGGTTCAATCGAAGCTTTAAGTAAACCTGATAAACAAATGAGCTATTTCAATAAACAAAATCAATGAAACAAACTTAAGATTAATCTCGGAGATCCAAATAAGTTATCGATTGTTTTTATATGAATTTGTATTCTTCGATAACAAGGATAATGAGATACAAAAAAAAAAAGGAAAGGAACAAAAAAAAAACAACGAATATGGAGTTTAAGGAATACGGAAAACTAGAAGATAATCAATGCTTCTGATACTTCTTTGAGTTATAAAGACTGGTACTATAGACAATTGATTGAATTGATTGGAATATCACTGCAATTGACTGATGGGAAGAGGAAAAGAGTAATAATCTCCATTTGCTTTAAATTTCAATGAGATTTTTAGGGTTTTTCCCAATTTTTTGTTGTTCCACACGCTCTCCCTTTAACAATTAGCTTATTGTATTACTGATACACAAATTATATAGACATTAATCGATTGGTACTACTACTTGCAATGGCTCCATGATTTCTAATGAAACTAAGGGGTTGGTGAGTCTCAAGAAGAGCCGACTGGTTCCCGTTGTAAGGGTGAGTGTTCGTGAAATTAGTAGTGCCGGCAGGACAAATTGAACAAAACGGCAATTAGACGAAGGGATGGCCAGTTATAGTATTTGTGGACATATGTATTGATCTGGTTGGGCAGGCTACAAATAAGCAATGTTGCAATAGTAGTTTTGTTTAGTTTTGTATAGTTTTGTAATATACATATATTTGAGTTTTGCAACTTGACTAATAGGGGATTGGATGCTGCAAATTAATCAACCCCATCCATTGCCATTTGAACAATTGCATAGACATTTAATACTGATACAAATAACCAGATTACTATAACCAAGATACTAGTGAGCCAATTGTTATGCATGTATTTGTATTTTTTACCCTCAGCACCATCTGAATCTTCAGCTTCTCTTTCTGGTTGTAATTCTTGAGGGATTTCAATTCTCATGATTGATTTCTTACAAGTGAAGTAGATAAGAGGAAGGGTTAAAGGAGGTAATAAGATTGAAATAACCACTTGAGAAATATTCAAAGCAGCATTTAACCCACCACGACCAATACAAAGCGAAATAACCAAACAAGGAACGATGGAAATACCTCGAGTTACTAAACGACGAATCCAAGGTTTTAAAGTCCAATTAATATGACCTTCACTAACCATTTGACCAGCAATCGTACAAACAATACCAGCACTTTGACCACTAAATAATAAAGCCAACATGAAAACAGTACCAATTGCCGGAGCTAAATTTCTTGAAAGTAAATCATGAATAGTATATAAATCAGCATCAATTGCTTCTTCAGTTCCATATAAAGTAGCACCAGCTACAATTAAAATTGCTGAATTAACGAAAAGAGCAAAAGTAAATAAGGTAATAACTAATTCAGCAATTGAATATTTAAGTAAATGATTAATTGATTGATATGATGGTTTATAATGTTTATAAAAAAAATCAGCTTCTTTTTCATTCGAATCTTTTTTTTCATCATCATATTTATCAACAATATCATTTAATTTGATTAATCCATGAGTAACATCATATTCTCTTAAACGAGGTTGAACCAATCCACTCCCTAAAAATAATGAATGGATCATAACAGTGGAACCAATAATTGAAGTAGCAATGGTCATACCTTTACCTTTGAACATTTGATCATTTGGTAAAAATCCAAGGAAAACTTCTCTAATAGTATTTGAATCCCCAGGAATTGCCGATAATTCAACTGCAAAACAAATTGTTACTGCTAATACCAAAGCACCAACAATATATTCAAAAATTCTTATTAATCTAGTCAGAGAAGTATCATTTCTATAAGCCATTAAAACAAATAAAACATCAACAATAGTAATTGCAACCCCAGCAGGTAAAGGGATTTTTAATAAAACATTCAAAGCAATGGCAGAGCCAATAACTTCTGCAACATCCGTAGCAATAATAGCACATTCTGCTAAGAACCATAATATAATATTTAACCATCTAGGGAAGTATTCTCTCAGACAACGAGCTAAATCATACCCAGTAACTGTACCTAATTTAATACATAAACTTTGTAAAAAAATGGCAATAACATTCGAAATAAACACAATGAAAAGAAGACTAAATTTATTTGATGCTCCTGCCGTAATACCAGTAGCATAATTACCAGGATCCATATAGGCAACACTAACCATTAATGATGATCCATACTGAGCGAAAAACTGTTTTAAAACCTTTACTGTCTTATTGAAGACTTCCTTCCTCTTTTCATTAACTTTATTCATTCGACCATTTGGTATTTCAATCGATGTATCTCTAATAGATTCAGTCTTCCCCGTTTCGTGAACTCTATTATGCAAATACGTTCCTGAGCTGTTTCCCACATGACTGTCACTTACCTCATCCATATTGGCTTGATTTAAAAGGTATTCTTTCTTCAAGTATTATTTTCCCATGTATTTATATCACCTAATAACGTCTCCGTAGTGTATGCTTCAAATCTAGGTCCTTGTACTAACAAGAAAAGCTTAAGTTTCGTCTTGACATTTTTTTCAATGTGACATTTTTTCCGCCTCAAAACCGTTGCATTAAGATGCTAATTAAGACTATTTAGACCATTTAAACATTGAAGTTACTCAAGACTATTTAAGACTAGCTAAGACGCTAGTTAACTAGATAAGATACTAACTAGTTAAGGTACTGAAGTAGGACGCCTTGGCTAAGTTGAGAGTCACCATGTTTATTGATAAAGTATAAGTCTAGAAAGCGAAACCGGATATTGAATGAAAACAATTGCTTATGGATTGACCACAAGATCTTTGCGCAAGATGGTGCTAGATTGTGGTTAGTTTTCAGATAGTAGAAGATTCGTATTTGGTTTGTAGAAAATACGTTAGTTTGTAGAAAATACGTATTTTGGTGAAATTTTTCAAAAAAATGAAAAAAATTAGTCTGGGTTGGATGAATCTCTAAACAAACCAGTGATTTTTGCAAAAAATGTAAAAAACCATAGTTTATGACACTGCCCTGATGCTCTTGGATGGCTCCTATATTTAGTCAAAACGTACGTCTCTACTCAAGCAGATGTTGCAATACCACAAACCTAACTTACATGCATTGCACTTGAGTTACCTAGCATTACCATTCAAGCATCCAAAGAAGTTACTCAAGCATCCAAAGAAGTTACTCAAGCATCCAATTTAATTTGTAAAATTAAAATAGTGAATGCTCAAGCATAAAAATAGTCAAGCATATCGGGTTATGTGGGTTGATCGAGCCCATAATCAACCA
>NW_017963729.1:1364128-1364242 GCF_001661395.1 Hyphopichia burtonii NRRL Y-1933
GTATTAGATACATAGTTCTAGTACGGTTGACCATAACACACGCATAAGTAGCATTAGTCAAATACATACTAATACTTGGTAGCACAGTGGATTAATTCGATACTGTCAGATTAA
>NW_017963729.1:1364468-1374956 GCF_001661395.1 Hyphopichia burtonii NRRL Y-1933
AGGGAGGAAATAACTTATTACGATTAAGCTTAAGTATCCAAAGCCAATTTGTAAATATTATATAGAAATATTTATTACCGAATATAAAGAACTCTCCATAGGTCGACGACCATGCTTCAACCAATTAGAAGCATCACTTTGGTCCACGGCCCACGTCGAGTAGAAGATTTTTCCATTTAACATGGAAATGCCTATTTATTTATATATACACATTATCAGAATGCCTCATTTATGGATTGACACAAACTTTAAATATAATTTATNTCTTCATTTGATGATGTATTGTACCTATCAATATAGATAGGCCAGTACATCATCTGCAGACCTTCAAGGTCTGACAAAGCAGAGAAATGAAAAACACTTCTCGCGGTTCTTCTCGTGAAAATTGAGACAAACCAAATGCTCGCATATATTTGATAACAATTGGTTCACGCTGAAACATTCAGACTTTGATTAGAGTGGTTAAAGGCTTTTTTTAATGTCCCCAAAAAAACCCGGATAAAACCACTATTAACTCAAAACCCACGCCTCAAAATCGAACACGAAATCGTCCGTGATAGTTTAGTGGCTAGAATTACCGTTTGTCGCATGGTAGACCGGGGTTCAATTCCCCGTCGCGGAGCATTTTCTCTTACCATTCCCCTGCGCAAATGGTTTAGTGGTAAAATCCAACGTTGCCATCGTTGGGCCCCCGGTTCGATTCCGGGTTTGCGCATTTCTTTTTTGCCCAATCTGCTCTATATTCTTGACCTGTTTCCGCTCACGTCCCAGTCCTATCTAACAGCGTGGGTATAATAACTTGGGGTAAGAGGAGCAGCATAGCGAAGTAAACAGGCGAAGTGTGCTACACAAAAAAAACGACGCAGAGAGAAAAAAAAAACAAAAAACGTAATAAAGGAATTCTTTTTGGTGTTTTTTACCCTGAATATAAAAATAAAACCAAATGGATTAGTATTATGATATTAGGAGTTGTCTAGAAGAAAACCACTTGACTTGAACAGAAGATCTATATACGGAAGGCAGCACGCACACCCTTCTTTACTTTACAACTGACGAGGATAAGAATTGACGAACTGATCACACCAAAATAGATAATTTTTTTTTTTTTTTTTTTTTTTTTTGTATTCGTTTTCACCAGAATCAAATCAACATCATGTCTCAACCTCAAGAGTCTGGTACGTATCTTAAATTTCTAGTCTTTTTGTTTCCTGTTTGTATTATTTATTTATGTCAAATTTCAACCGTTTATTAACATGACAGGAGAGACAACTTTTGAACCAGTTTTACTAACTCAAAGATCATTAGATAATTTACAAAATGCTCCAGATAAACGCCATCAGAAGGGTAGATTTGGATGGGTTAAGAGATTAATGCAAGGGCAAACTCGACAAGGGGCCAATTTTAATCATGAACAATTTGAAGAAGCACCACAAGTAAATGGCAGATGGAGAAGTAATAGTACACCCAGTAGCAGTGTTGGAATAAAACCATTGAGTAATGAATTGGGGAATAACAATAGCCAGTCACATCGTGACATTGGTCCAGTTCGGGTTGTTGAATTTGAAGAAGATGCAAGAAAATCCTCATTTAGAAGTAATTCATCGTATAATGAAGAACAAGATGAAAGTGATTCTGAAGATATTTCTTCCGCAAATGGTTATAGAAGCTCTTCCATTCTTAGTAGTGATCAATTAACCACTCATTCTGATAATATCAGTACCATACCTTTAAAATCAATTGTATCAGTACCTTCAACAAAATCTCCTTCTATATTGAGTGGAGACCAGAATCACGATAACCATTCTTACGTTGCATCAACTGCAGAAACATCAATTGCCCCCAGTGTTGCTTACAATCTCAATGAAATAAACCGAAATGAAATAAACCGAAGTGAAAGAAATGACCGAAGTGAAAGAGATAGCACCCGAGGCGAAAGAGATAGCACTCGAGGCGAAAGAGATAGCACCCGAGGCGAAAGAGATAGTGAGTCTATCATTACCTTGGCCAGCTCTCTGAGAAGAGCAAGAAGAAGAAGTCTAGATACCAATTGTAGCACCACCGGTATTCCTCCGGCAAGTATAATGGAAAGATTATCAGTGCATCCAAGTGCTAGCGTGGCCAACGGCTCTTCGTGTGCGGTTAGCGTTAGAAATAGTAATGAAAGATCAAGTGAATCCACCGACGCAACCAATGAATAGTCTATGTATCTAATGTATTATGTATTGTAATACCAATCCTTATTGTAATCCTCTAATAGTTAAGATTGCAAAATGCGACTCCTGAACGTTATAAGTCTAAGTAGAGAATTTTTTTTTTTTTTTTTTTTTTTTTTTTTTTTTTTTTTTTTTGCTATCTTTTTTGGCGTTGCTAAGTTAAACAAAGAAAAAATCAAAACAAATGGAAAAAAAAAACTTGATGAACCATTACAACTCTCTTCATTCTGTCAAGGTCCCAGGGTGATTGGGCTTAGAGAGTAGGTACCACTCAAGTTACTAGGAATCACAATGGGGTCAATTAATAATAATGATACTTCTATCGAATGTGATGTTTATATTCAAAGACTTTCTGCTTATATTAGAAGAAATGAAGAATCATTAGCAAATGGATTACTTTGTTTTTCTAAAAATAAGATAAATCCAAAGTTAAAACCATTAAGATTAAGTTTCAGTCTTCATCATCTTTATTGTGTTAGTGAAAAAATCGAAACATCAAATTTAGGGGTTGAAGTTGGACCATTAAATATAAAAATCGATAATCCTAATCATGAACCAACTTTTATTTCATTTATGGCTAATAATGCAAGATCATCGAAAAATTTCGAAAGCGATGCCAAGTCAATTTCATCCATAAATTCAATGAAATCAATAGTTAGTTCAGCATCAGTTTATTGGAGAAATTTTTCTTTTAGTAAAGATCCTAAAATAGTGAATAAAGATTTAAGATACTTATATTCATCATTTACTAAAATACCATGTTTAATATTGAGTCCAAATACTAAGATTTCAAATATTAATGGCTATGAAGAATATCCCTGTGATACTTCAGTTCCAATTAAAATGTTTAAAAATTTACAAGTATTAGAATTGGTTGATTATGAACCAATTGAAATATTTGGATGGAATATTTTAAGTGAACAATTAAGAATCCTTATTATTAGAAATTCAAAAGTAAATGATTTGGCAGAAATAATCTTTAATCTAGTTATTGATGATGAATTAGGTAGATCGTCATTTTCAAATCATAAACAATCAAGAAAATCTGAATGGTTACAAGATTATCATTTGACAAATTATACTTATGGACATAATCATTCTCAAAGTTATAACGATTATTCTTTTAATATTAATAACTCTGCATTTAAACAAAAAAGAGAGAGAGCAACAACAACTGGTGGAGCTGGCTCCATACCAAAAGATGTTTTAAATGATTTAAATATTGAAAAAAATTATCAAATTTTACCGGAAAATAAATGGTCAGTTATTAAACAATTAACCGTTTCAGAAACTTCAATTACCTCAATTCCTTCTTATGTTTTTAAACCTTTAAATAATTTAGTTAAGTTAAATTTATCAGGAAATTTATTAGATAAATTACCCGATGGATTAGATCAACTAACTAATATTAAATACTTAAATTTTAGTGATAATTATATTACTAATTTGAAAAATTTACCTAAAAATTTGAAAAATTTATCAAGTCTTAATTTTAATAATAATAAATTAATTGAAATTGATGGTATTGAAAATTTATTTAATATTGAAAAAATTGATTTAAGAAGAAATAACTTATCAAATATCAAATTATTAAAACCTTTAATTATTCAATTTATTAAAAATTCAGATAAATTAACCAATATTTATTTATCTGGTAATAATTTACATAAAGGTTATAGAACTGATTTATTTAATCTATTTAATGGGGTTAAGTATAAAAATAATATTAAAATTGATGATTCAAGACCGGGATATTTTGAAAGTGCCCTATTATTAGATGCTGAATCTTCTTTCAAATTTTTAGAAAAATTCTTTGATCTTAATAGAAGAAATAGTTTATCTATTCCTCAACCTCCAAGAAGAATGAGTGTTACTACCAGTAAATTATCTAATGGGAACGCTGAGGCTACTGAATCAAGTAAAATTTATAATGCTAAATCAAAATTACAATCAATTAATAATAAAGGTCATACTAAAAATAGTAAATCAACAAGTGATATAAATGACTTGATTGATCCTTTTGCCTCTTTCAATTTAAATCAAAGTATGAAAAATTTGAAAAAATCAAAATATACAACTACTTCAACTACTTTAACTACTCCCAAAACTTATACGTCTCCAACAAGTACAATTCAATCAAATTCTTCCCCAATATTACTTTCTGATAATATCAGCATCATTTCGTCTTCTTCAGTTAATCAAAAACATTCGTTCCCCTTGGCTAATAATCAAAATCTACCAAATCAACTACATAAACCGTTTGAACCTTCAGATCAATCCTATAGCTCAAAAAATTTTAGACATTCAATTCCAATTCCTTCTCCTTCCAATCCTACAATGACTCCTTCTCCCTCTCAAGCTAGATCTTTGAAACATTCAAGCACAATGACTACTCTTGATATCGATACAACTTCAATTCATAGTCCTGCTCCTAATGTTATGACCCCAGTTCAAGTTCAAGTCGAAGGCTTCCAATAACTTTATGCATCACTTACTCTATAATCTTTAGAATACTTTATACTACTTTGTTTCCTATACCCTCATGTTTTTTTTTCTTTTCTCTCTATATAGCATCATGTACCATTTGTATAATTACCTGTTTTCCATTTCAGTATTCCAATTCATGTAATGTCCTTACCTTTTGCCTTTTGTGGTTACTATCAAAATTAAAACCCTGAGAAAAAAAAACATCAGCACTTTTTTGCCGCCAATAACTTCTTTATTCTAATCACAACTTTTGATAATCATTAATAACGTTCGAAATGATTTGGACGAAGGTAACGCTAGCATGCTGTCTTTTGTCTGTCGCCCAGACATCCGGCTTCACTGACCAAGTGGAACATGTACAAAATGATACCGTAAATACTCTTGATTCTATCGAGAAGCGTTCTTTACATGAAGAACTGCCTTTGTTATATCAGGCAAAGGACGATCATCCTTCGGAACACTTCTATACTACTCCTTATTATCCAACTCGTTCGTGATACCCTCTTGACAATGGTCAACACGTTATACTAATCGAACTCTTTAGCGCTTGGAGGTCGAATAGACCATATTTGGCAGAAAGCCTATGATAAAGCCAGAAAAATTGTAGAGAAAATGTCTATCCCCGAAAAAGTAAACTTAACAACTGGTACAGGATGGGGATCAGGTCCTTGTATAGGTAATACTGGTTCTGTCCCAAGATTGGGTATTTCTAATTTGTGTCTTCAAGATGGTTCTAATGGGGTTAGGTTTACAGATTTCGTTACTAATTTCCCTTCTGGATTAGCAACTGGTTCAACATTTAATAAAGGTCTTATGTATTTGAGAGGTAAGGCTATAGGCATTGAACATAAAAAAAAGGGGGTTGATATTGTTTTAGGTCCTACTGTTGGACCAATGGGGTTAAAAGCTCAAGGTGGTAGAAATTGGGAAAGTTTTGGTTCCGATCCATATTTACAAGGAGTTGGTGGTGCTGCTACGGTAGAAGGAATCCAAGATGCTGGTGTTATTGCAACCGTTAAACATTTAATAGGTAACGAACAAGAACATTTTCGTCAAGTTGGTGAATGGGACGAAAATGGTTGGGATTGTTTGGCTGATTCAATTAGTTCTAATATTGGTGATAGAGCTATGCATGAAATCTATTTATGGCCATTTGCTGATTGTATAAGATCAGGTGTTGGTGGTGTCATGTGTTCTTATAATGAAGTTAATAATACTTATGCTTGTGAAAATTCTTATTTGATAAATTATTTATTAAAGGAGGAATTAGGATTTCAAGGTTTTGTAGTGGCTGATTGGGGCGCTCAACATACTGGTGTTTATTCTGCTTTAGCTGGTCTTGATATGACGATGCCAGGTGAAATCTTTGATGATTGGTTAACTGGGAAATCTTATTGGGGTCCTTTATTGACAAGAGCTGTATATAATTATACTTTACCTCAATGGAGACTTAATGATATGGTAACTAGAATTATTGCTCCATTTTTTGCAATTGATAATTGTAAACTTCCATCGACAGATGATGAACCAAATTTTAGTTCATGGACTTACCATACTTATGGTCAGCAATATCCATATCAACATTTTGGATCAATAGTACAACAAAATTGGCATTTAGATGCCAGATCAAAGTTTAGTGATGAAACTGCTCTTAACGTAGCTAGAGAAGCAATTGTTCTTTTGAAAAATGTTGCTCACAATTTACCAATTTCAAAAAGTGATGGTATCAGACGCCTATTTATAGCTGGTTTAGGTGCCGGTCCAGATCCCAAAGGTTTTAATTGTAAAGATCAAAAATGTGTTGATGGGGTTCTAACTTCAGGATGGGGTTCTGCAGCGGTCAATAATCCTTATGTGATTACTCCATATGAAGCTATTTCGAAAAGAGCCCGAAAAGAAGGTATGGTTGTTGATTTTTCAACAGACTCCTGGGATTTTGACCAAATTGATGACTATGCCGAGTATGCAGATATGTCGATTGTATTTGTGAATGCCAACTCTGGTGAAGGGTATATTGAAGTTGATGGTAATTATGGAGACCGAAAGAACTTATCACTTTGGTTGAATGGGGATGAGTTAATTGAACATGTTGCTGATAGATGTCATAAGACTATCGTAGTAGTCAATTCTGTTGGTCCAGTAGATATGGAGACTTGGATTGACCATGATAATATTATAGGTGTTCTTTACTCTGCACCTTTGGGTCAATTTGTTGGAGAAGCCATTGCAGAAGTATTATTTGGAGAAGTAAATCCTTCAGGGAAATTACCATTTACGATTGCAAAGAAAAAACAACATTATGTTCCAATAGTTGATAAAATCAATGAAAGTAAAGATCCACAAGATACTTTTGATAGGGATATATATTTAGATTATCGATTCTTTGATAAACACAATATTAAACCAAGGTATGAATTTGGTTATGGATTATCATATACTACATTTCAAGTTTGCGATTTATCGATTATTGAAATCAATTCTCCATCGGAGTATTTAGCTTATCCGGAAGAGTACTTACCAATTTTCCATGTAATTGAAGACGATGTATGTGATCCAGAAGACGCATTATTTCCTCATGATGATTTTGATCCAGTTCCAGGATATATATATCCTTATCTTTACAATGAGAATGTTAGAACATTAGATGAAAATGACTGTTTCGAATATCCTAAAGGATATATTCCTGATCAAAAAACTTGTCCACCTTTAGCAGGAGGTGGATTAGGAGGGAATCCATCATTATGGGAAGTTTTGTATCAAATTTCAGCTGAAATCAAGAATGAAGGGAAATACAAAGGAGGTTATGTTTCTCAATTGTATATTGAGTTCCCTAGTACTTTAGTCCCATCACCGCCTAAGGTTTTAAGGGGCTTTGATAAAGTATTTATTGAGCCAGGTAAAAGTGCCAGCGTTAATTTCAATCTATTAAGAAGAGATTTGAGTATTTGGGATCCAGAATCGCAACAGTGGATTATTCAAACAGGTACTTACAAAGTATACCTCGCTAGTTCTAGTCGAAAAATTGAATTATGTGGTGAAATTGATATTGGTTGTTAGAGAAGCAATTATTCATCCAACTATCATAATGGGCTTTTTGAATAAGGGGTTTATGTTTGCATGTTCAATGCACTGCAAGACTTGCTATTTGAAGGTGGTATTTGCAAAAAAATATGTCAAGACTCATGTAAGGTCATGAGTGGAATTGATTTGGTTTATGCAATGTACATTTGAACCAAAGCTCTATTCAAGAATGCTATGAATAATATAGCATATTTCAAATTTACCTTTATAGTTGTTGTAGGTGTAACAAAATCTAATAAAATCTTTTTATTTTTAAATTGAAATAACTGGTATAAGCGTTCAGACATCCACAATACCTGTCAAAAGAAAAATTCGGAAACTGTATGGAATCAGTAGTTTATCCATTCATCCAATTTTTCATTTTTTGCATCAATCATTTTGCAGTTAGCCAATCTGGTATCAGGAGCCATATGACCAAGGGGGTTCATCCAAGGGGTAATCTGACCTTAGTAAGTGGCTTCCCTTTGGCAGATCTTAGGAGGGAAACTGCATTATTAGTCGAGATAGCTTAACCGCATTCTTGCACCAGTCCTTTGATTTAAATTACAGTCTAGCAACCTCGAGCACCTTTACGTTGGCATTCGCGAGGCCGTGGTACAATGGTAGAGCCATGATCTTCCATGGAGATCACTAATTGTTCAGTAGACAAACGTCTAATAGAAATAGAAACCAAACAAAAAAAAAAAAAAAAAAAAAAAAAAGAGGTTATATAAAGTACAAGCGCAATGGTCGTTTTGGGAAACGCAACAAGAAACGACTTTTGCAGCAGTTTTATTTTTTTTGACTGCAATTGTTTATTTATTCGCATAAAAAAGAGCGAGCATCAAATATGCGTTTTCGCTGTCAGGGGCACTCGGAGAAGCACGGGACAGGCTGATGGGGGTGTAATCTATACCATCAAACCATCAACATGGATGGCTGCAAGCAAAAGGCTGTTGACAAAGATAGCTGGGGGTAAGAGGCAACTGGTGAGATTAGGGATTATTACGAACTTTTCCTTTTACGAATTCCATATCCGGCTGAAGGAGGCAGCCGGGTGCATTGGGGAACCACAGTCGACTTGCGGGTTGAGGGAAGTTGCAACTTGAGTTACTGCTATCAAAAAAAAAAAAATCGATAGAAGACTTTTATGAGCAAAACCAGCATAAAAAACTACTGCTACTATTTAAAAAGTACAAGCTGATAGTGGTTATCAATCATTGCCCGAATCACAATGAGTTATCCTTGGCAACGATTACCATGGTACCAGACTATGCCTCGAGGATATCGAGGATTTCTCTTATGAAAAAAGCAACTCTTACGAGAGTTAGGGGCCCGATCAGATGGCTATGAGCTTATCTTTATAATTTCCCAATTCTCGATATCTCATGTTTCTAGAAGCTTGCTAATTACTAGTTCACAGTTAACCAAGGAACGTTGGTTATAGAGTCGTGTAGACGATAACGTTTTGAGCGATAAGTTATCTAAAACTCAAGGGGCTATTGTCTGGGATAAACACGTTTATGGGACGAGTACCCTGGGGCAGTTAAGGCCAAGATATAGCCAATGGCCAGAGGAGCAATGGTAATAGTTAGGTGTAGTTATTGTTCGAGACTTGCAATAAACAAAGTAATGAAAATAAAGTGAATAAAGTTGACAAAACAAAAAAAAAAAACAAAAAAACATTCCCTCGAGACGAACCTTAACAAGGCTATAATCTAATCTAATTAAACCTCGAGGAATAGTCTAGGTCTAGATATCATTTAGTCTTACTAACAATAAGGCTTAATCTCGTTAAAGATGAAATTCAGCAAATAGGAAGACAAGAAAAGTTAGTTGAGGATGATTCGTGAAACTAATTAGTCGGATCCTTTATCGCAAAACGCAAAATGCGAAAACGCCTCCAAAAAGAAAAGAAGTCAAAGCTAATTAACCGAATAAGGAAGAACCCTAAGCTAATTTTTCGGATAAACTATCTGATAGGTGTCAAAGTCATGGGTTTCCGGGATTGTCCATACAAACAAAAACAAAAATAGAGCTTGTTGAGTGGTGGAGTTCTGTTGATCATGATGGAGTCACGTATGGAGACCCATCTTCGGTTCCGTCAAAGCGTTTGTGTACTAGTTTCAGCCTTATAGAGATTGGTCCTGTAACTGAATATTTGTCCTGTCTATTGCTCATCACGGTTGCACTTGCAAAAAAAAAAAAGTCTCCCATGCATAACGACTCTAATTTCTTGATCGCTTTGATTAACTCCCTGACGTCCTGAAATATCCGAAGAGTTGAAGGAAACTGTGTTGCTAATTGAATTTAGGCCAAGGAGGAGTCATAAAATTTTCTATGTTTAATCATATTTATTTTTGTTTACACAATTTTTGACGGGGAATGCCCCATTAACAATATAGTTATAAGCAATCAGAAACCAGACAAAGCAAGGAAGAAGAAAAAACACTGAAAAGCAAAACAAACTGACAGTAGACCAGGCTATGATACTACCGACCACGAAGGGTCCTGTCACTGTTTGAGACGAACAACTCCTTTATCCAGTGTTTCTAGAGTTGCTCGAGTCGTCATGGCTTAACGAAAAGTTATGAACAAATCAAATGATCTTTGTTGTTCTTAGACCCCCTGACTAGAGTAATACTTTGTGGAATCCCACCAAGCTACGATATCTTCGCTAGTTATACCTATTTTTACAAGTAATACAAAAAGAAGAACAACAAAATGA
>NW_017963729.1:1375051-1418233 GCF_001661395.1 Hyphopichia burtonii NRRL Y-1933
ATAATAATACAAGTCCTCTCATATGACTTGGATCTCGGAGCCGGGGTGTGTCGATAGAGTCCAGTGTATCGCCATCTTGCACAGCACCGTAGAACATCCTGGTATCTCGTGTTAAAGCTTAATTCCAATGTATGAGCCACCCATATACTAAATCTTAATCGTTATCATCTCTCATCAGAAACACAAACTTAATGTAATCTATGTATCCTTCAAAGTTCGTCTGTCTAATGCATGGGCCCATTTTCTAGCACTATCTTAATTCCTGAATATTCCGATCTCCGTATTATCTTTTCAACCACCAAAGCCATAGTGACAGTCTCTTTAACCGCTTATGCTTCTTGACATGTTGTCTTAATTGAAATTTGGATTCCGAATGCTCTTTGTGATTACTTTTCAATCATTCCTATGACTCCTTGGGTGGATTCGCCTTTTTTTGCGCAAAATGCTGCAACAGGTGCCGCATCCACTCAGGGACTTTTTCTTCTCTTTCTCTTTTCTTTTACCTTTTGGCCCCAACGGTTTTCCAGACTCGACAATTTTTTTTTTTTTTTTACAAACGATTAGGGTTCTTGATACTAACCTAGAATCAAGAAAATCGTATTACAATCCAGAATTTGAAAACGTGTTGCAAGTGTCGATGTCCTCCTTCAATTTGCTTTCTCTGGTTGTCAATAACAAACGACAAGCAAAGGTAAAAATAAAACTGACAAGGACAAAGACAGCCCCCATTAATAGAAAGATAAAAGTTGACATTCTGCCAAGGGCGAGGCTGTCACCAATCACATGTAGAGACTTACAAAATGATAGAAACCAGGCAGTTATAAGAGCTGATTAGAAAATCAATTTGCAAGGCTAGATACAAAATACTTGGCCCGGTCCGTCTAGCTAGTACTGTAATTTCAAGCGCAACCGTCTGTTATCCCTTTCTATTTTTCTTTCCTATTGAATCCCGAATTTTCCCTCTCGTTATATTATAGGCTATGACTCGATTATTTCTGTTTACTTCCATTGATGGCTATGATTAGCTACAATAATTCCCTTTCAGATGCTTGCCCGAATCTTCGAATTGAGTACCTAGCTTCAGCTACTATGCAAACCAGGAACAGGGACATCGAATTGTAAAGTGGAAATCAAGTCAAAAAGCGAAGAGATTTTGACAGGAGAAAAAGAAACGAAGATAGCCATATAACTGAATAAAATGCTGCAAAGTATTTTTGCGCATACGAAAAGACTCAAAGTCAGAACTCAAAAGGTAAAAAAAAAAAAGAATTCCTTTGATTACAGGTTATGTTTCGTGCTCCTATTATGCATGATAACTATAGTTTTTGCATTATTCATTTAAAGATTTATTCAGTTAAGCTCTTGGATTAATTTCGATTTTGCTGCCATTTGAAATCGTTGAATCCGTTATCGTTCTAGTAGTCCAAAACGTTTTAAATAGGGACCTAAATCCTCTCTAATTTTATCAACTTGACATATTTTTAAAATATTATCTATTCTCTTGTTAAAATAAAATAACTTTATCTTCTCAACCTTCTATAATTGGTTATCATATCAACAGTTCCTTGTTCTTTCATAGATATTCTTTTCTTTCGTCTACTGTTGAATAGTTGATTATCCATTATGTCTGAAAACCCTTATCATAACCAAGCGGTTCAATCTCAAAATGAACCTCAAGGTCAAAGTCAAACCCCAAATCAACTCCAAACTCCAAATAATGAACCTCATATTCAATTAGATACTTCAAATGAACCAAGTCCTGCTTTAAGCAAGAAAAAGTCTTCTGATAAAAACGTTAATGTAACTGAAAAATCAATTAAAAGTAGTGAACTTCATGATAAATTGGGTGATGCCCATATGAATATCCTACCTAAAAAGAAATTAATCATTTGCTTATCTGCATTAGCCTTAAGTATGGTTATCTCTTTTGCTGATCAACAAGGTATTACTGTTGCAATGTCTGAAATTGGTAAAGATTTAAATGCTGAAACAACAATTAATTGGGCTGGTACCGCTTCGTTGTTAGCTAATACTGTTTGTCAAGTTCTTTTCGGTAGAATGTCTGATATTTTTGGTCGTAAACAAGTTCTTTTATCTTGTTTAGCTATTTTAGTCATTTCTGATGTTGCTTGTGGTGTTGCTCGTACTGGTATTCAATTCTTCATCTTTAGAGCTGGTGCTGGTATAGGTAATGGTGGTATTTCTTCTTTAGGTATGGTTATTTTATCCGATATTGTTTCTTTAAAAGAAAGAGGTAAATATCAAGGTATTTTGGGTGCTTCTGTAGGTGTTGGTAATACAGTTGGTCCTCTTATTTTTGCTGCATTCATTAAGAGAGGTAGTTGGAGATACTTCTATTACTGGTTGGCTCCTTTTGGTTGTCTTGTTGGTTTTATCATGTACATGTTAATTGAAGATCGTCAAAAAGAACTTAGAAGTATTTTATCTCGTAAAGAAAAATTTAAGAAAATTGACTATTTTGGTACCTTATTATCAACTTCCTCCATTACTTTATTGATGGTTGCCGTTAGTGGTGGTGGTTCAAGTTACCCATGGGGAAGTGCTCTTATTATAACTTTATTCGTTGTTGGTGGTTTCTTATTCATTTGCTTCCTTTTATGTGAATGGAAAATTCCTCAATTACCAATGGTTCCTTTAAGATTATTCAAAAGTCCTTCCTTATGTTGCCTTTTATTTTCAAACTTCTTCTTTGGTATGTCTTACTTCTCCTTCATGTACTATTTGCCATATTACTTCCAAATTATTAAACTGAAAGATGAACTTCATACTGCAATCTTTGTTATTCCTTTGGTTATGGCACAAGCTGTTATGTCAATTGTATCTGGTCAAATCATTACCAGAACAGGTCATTATATTTATGTTGTTTATGTCGGTTATGGCCTTTGGTTATTAGCTTGTGGATTGATGCTTATTTGGAACAGAGGAACCAATGATGGTGTAAATGTTGTGATCTTATTGATTATGGGTACTGGTGTTGGTTTTACTTTCCAACCAACTATGGTTGCATGTCAAGCTCAATCCAAGAAAGCAGATAGAGCTGTGGTTATTTCCACTAGAAATGTTTTGAGATCATTTGGTGGTGCTGTTGGTATTGCAGTTGCTTCAACCACTGTTAGTAACACCTTATTGAACAAAGTTAAAGAAATGGAAAGTCATAACCCGACTGATATCCCAACTCATTACTTAAATTATTTGAAAAACCACATTTATGATAAAATTCAAATCGATGGTTTGAATGATAAGCAAATCACTGCGGTCAGAGGAATGTACCTTGCATCGTTGAGAAACTATTACTATTTGTTAATTCCATTCATGGCTATTTGTTTGATTTCTTCATTCTTTGTTAGAGACAGAGGTTTGCAATGTATTGATGAACTGCCAGAACCAAAGAAACAAGATCTTGAATCATGTGCTACTTCCATCACTATGACCAATAAGAATAGCGGTGAACACGAATTGTCAAAGGATGATCAGTTTGAAAGGAGAAGCTTCGATGACAAGACTGTTGGAGAAAAATCGAGAAAAGAAAGTGTATAATCAAATATTCCAAGATTTTTTAATGACTCAATTTTATCATATCAATCAATGCTTAATAATTCATATTTCTAATTCATTCATTTTTTGCATCCGTTCGTTTATATATTTTTTTATTAATTTATTTCTAAATCTTTTTCCCACAAGGCTGGGTTCATAGAGTTTCAACTTATTTATGTTAACCAATTCTTTTTTCTTCAATGTGATTTTTTGCAAATATAAAATATTTATTAGTTGATAATTATTTGTAGAACCAATTTTAACCATGTAAGTGAAAAAAGAAAATTTATTGAAAGATAATTGGCAACATACTTCAAGTTGAGAGATTTTTGATGGTTATATATGAAAATTCTCTAGTTATTGAAAACGTTACTATAATTAGTGGTAAATGGCTCAAACTCCCACGAGTCATCTTCAAGTTTGGAGGGTAGCTTCCATACTTTTAACGATCCAACTAAAAATAGCAGACGAAATCACCATCACGATATTGCATTATATTCATTATCATAAACCCAACCTAGGTATTGAGTTTTTCTAAAACAGCAAAAATGCATAATGAAATTGCATCTAAGCCAACGTCAAACAACCATTTAAAACCCTCAAATTTCTAATTTTATCGTCTCGATTCACCAATCAAAGTTAGATGCAAACTACCTGGACAAAATCGCTATCTACCATCATTATAGCCAATCATATTTCATGATCACCATCACCGGGGATTACGCGTGAACCTGTTTTGCAACTTTAAATTCAACTCCAAATTCCAAATATCTTTTAAAGACAACTGACGTTGCGCGAATTACTTCAGCAAGGGTCTAGCTTATCGACTATCCTGAACTTTATTCTTCATTTTAACCGAATGAAGGATGGTAATTTGGGCTTACGGGGGATTTCGTCCTCCTTTTTTTTTTTTTTTTGGTTTTAACCACCGGTGGTTGGGTCTTTTCGTTACACAGAAGACGTAAAAAAACCAGTAATTGAAAAAGTAAACAAGTCTTGAGTCTTTAAGCATTGATATCAACAGTCCAGAACATCTAAGCAGAGCTATCGTTTCAGGTTATTCATAGCTACAGCAAACAAAGAAGGTGTTCCCGTGAGTGAAGCGTTATTTGTTTCCGGTTCCATTGCTGTCCGTGTGTTTAAAGTTAGAGTTTTCATATGTAGCCAATCGATTTAAGAGGAAAGATGCCAAAACTAACACTTTCGGAGAAATATGAACGATCCAAGTCATTGAAAGAACAGCAGAATGGAATAAATGCTGTTCGTGGCAGGAACGAGATACTCGATGAAGGTATGCCAAATATTCGTTTCAATTCTGAAAAACCTTATCAAAAGCCCAGAACCAGTTTATTCGACCAATTTAATCAACAGAAGCAATCAGCACCCGTGATACCGAAAACATCGGTACTTTTACCTACCCCAACATCGCCAATCCCAAAATATAACTTTAATAGAGAATATATTCACAATTCACCCAAACCGGATAAACCAATATTAGACTCCATTGATAGCAACAAAGATGAGCAGTTTTCAAATTCTAATCGAAATTTATATGGATCACCCATAAAATCTGTCCGCTTCACTCCTTCCAAATTACGGCCAACAAAAATTTATAAAGTTTTCAACCATCAATCGCCGAAAAATCCATTGAGGCCTAATACTAATGGAATACTCGTATCTAAGGATTCAAGGGTGCATAAGAATGTTCGGAATAATTCTTCTAAAAATCAGCTTGTCACTAGTTTAAATCCTCAGAAAAAGGGTGTTTTTGATAAGTTGCGCTCCTTCTTAACCAGTTTGACCAAAAGTGAAGATGAAACTGATTTCGAACGTTTAAGTAAATCTGCTAAAGATTTTTTGAATATTAAAAGTGATCCATTGCCAATGAACTCTCCCGAAAAGAAATCTGTGCAAAAAAAAGTTGTTTTCAATGAAGATCCATTGGAAACTCCAATAAAAGCCAAACCCTTGAACATCTCGACTCCTTTACAAAAAGAATCTATAGATCAAACCATTAGTGATAATGAACCTTCGATCAATTCCCATAGAAGAAGCTTTGAAGATATGAATGATATAGATGTTGTTGATGAAACCTTACGCATGAATAGTGAATTGCGTAAGCGACAAGAATTGAATAATCGAATCAAAGATCTTATGGAGACCATTGATTCAGAAAAACATAAGTTTAATATTATGCAAAGACATTTCGAAAGAGAGATGGTTGACACCAAAGAAAACTACGAATCCAAGATAAACCAATTAGAACTAAAGGTTCGTGCTTTAGAAGCAAATCTTGAAAGTAAAAACCATGAAATTGAAGATGAAAAATTAGAAGAAATCAAATCATCTTTTTTCAAAGAACACGAAAGCTTTCTTTCGAAATATAAGAAAGAAGAAATGGACTTGTTACAACGTCAAAAACAATTAGAAGATCAACGTAAAGATTTACAA
This sequence comes from Hyphopichia burtonii NRRL Y-1933, assembly GCF_001661395.1. Classification (NCBI taxonomy): domain Eukaryota; kingdom Fungi; phylum Ascomycota; class Pichiomycetes; order Serinales; family Debaryomycetaceae; genus Hyphopichia; species Hyphopichia burtonii. Next base: position 1,381,058 of record NW_017963729.1, read on the forward strand.
GACCAAATTAAAGAATTCGAACATCAAAAATCGATGGAACCCGAGCCATTGGATAATAGTCAAGAAGATCTTGACCGTATTCAGCTTGAACAAACCAAGTTTAAGAATAAGGTGTTTTCTCAATTAGAAGCTAATCAATTCCGGTATGATTTAGGATATAAGAATTTATCCAAGGAAATTTCATCACTTAAAGCACGTATAGAAGATCATGATTATGATCTAATAAAATTCAGTGAAACAATCCAACTTCAATCACAGGCAATTCTTGATAAAAGAAGTGGATACAGTTTCGAAGAAATGAAATTTTTGAAAGACTTAGAATTACTATTAGATTCCTTAGATCAGTGTCAGCGGTCAAATGAGTATAATTACCAAAGCCACCTGACCCAGGCAAAATTGCATGAATACAATTTTTTTTTCCAAGAGTTTAGACATAACTTAAAATCAAATACTTTTGATCTAGATGAAGTTTACAGTTTAACCAATCTTCGAAGAATCGAAATTGTATTTGAGAAATTGAAAAATATTGTCGATAAAAAGATTATAAGGAAAAGTAGTAAACTTAAAAACCTCGATAATGACTTAAAGAGATTCAAATTGAAATGGGAAAAGGGTCAATATTCACTGAAGGGTTCGTCTCTCAGAAAATCCAATAAATTTGCTTTCAAAAATCTACTTCATACCTTCCAATCAAGATCAAACACCCTTCATGAATTATTGAGTGTGTACCAACTTTTGATAGATCTCAATGAATTGGTCAGGGAGTTAGGAAACATACGAACTATACTCGAATTTGACGTTGATATCGATGTGCTAGATCAATACGAAGATTATATGATTTCCATTTAACTACAAAACCACTTATTCTATTAATTTTAATGACAATTTAATGAAATTTTTTTGAAATCAGATCAACAGATCGAAATCATCCTTAGTATATATTCCTTATGTTAATATACAGCATCCCCTAGTTTAATACACGTAGATTGAGTAGCAGCCAAAAAAAAAAAAAAAAAAAAAAAAAAAAAAAAAAAAAAAAAAGAAAATAGACGCGTTTTACGTTTAATCAATTTTTATTTATTCAATCACTGGATTGAAAGAATATACTCTTCAGTGCTAAACATAACCATGTCGACCTCAACGCCGCTACCGGTGAAGCTCCAACCATCCAACTTGAGGCCGGTTGCCTACCGAATCTTATCGAAGAAACATGGGTTAAATATTCAAACCGACGCATTAGTGCTTCTCACCGAAGCCGTGAGTACTAGATTTGGAACCGAATGGAAGGGAGGAAAATCCCAAGTTTTTTTGGAGGATATAGCTAAGATATGGAAACATCAAGATCGGGGGTTATTTCTTGATGGGGTTGGGCTTAAGCAAGTTTTGAAAGAGATTGTTAATAAAGAGCGTAAACTGAGTGTTAAGCTTGAAAGGCAAGAGTCCTCAAATTCGGGGGATTCTATGACAAAAGCAGCAAGATCGGATACCTTAGTTGATATGAATCAGTATGAAGATGAAGGTAAACTTAACTGGGAAGATTTTTATAAGATTATTACCCCCGATGTTCAACCGTGTTTTGAATTTAAAAGGAATAGAAAACAATTTGGATTAAGTACAAGAAATAATAATCAACTTCAACATAACTTGCATACATCCATTGAGTATTTCAATCAAAGGTTTCATTTGATAAGAGATCGGTTATCGAGAAATGAAAATTTTCAAAAAAAGTCATTTTCATCAATATCACTGATTAATACCAGTAATCAAAATCGAAATAGTACTTATGAAATTACATTAATTAAAAATGTTCTCGGAAGAGATGGATCAAAGTTTGTACTATTCGGATTATTATCCAAGAATGTTAATGGGGATTATATATTAGAAGATTCATCTGATTACATTGAATTAAATATTCTGCAAGCCTATAAGCTGGAAGGATCATTTTATTGTGTTGGAATGTTTGTTATAGTAGAAGGGATTTATTCTGCTAGTGGAGGATCAATGGCCAACGATGGTAATGTTATAAGTGGATGTTTCCATGTTAGTAATATTGGACAACCACCAGCAGAAAGAAGAGATGTAAGTTTAGAAAATTATGGGAATTTAGATTTTCTAGGAATAAATGATGATGGACAAGAACAGAAATTAGCAAATGGTAAAATAAATTCTAATATGACAATTAAAATCAACAAATCATTGAAGAAAAAATTAGTTTCATTAGAAAAATCTTTAATTGAACATAAATTTATAATATTAGGATCAAACTGTTTTCTTGATGATATCAAGATCTTGAATGGATTAACTAAATTATTTGGTAAAATTGAAGAATCCATAATCGAAGACGAAACTGCTCCACTTGCAATAATAATGGTTGGATCATTTATATCTCAAGCATTCACTGCAACCTATTCAACTAACACTACCATATCCAATTCTGAAAATTATAAAAGTAATTTTGATAATTTAGCCGATGTATTATCTAAATTTCCAACTTTGATTAAAAAGACTAAATTTATATTAATTCCGGGTCCCAATGATCCATGGCAATCTACCAATTCATTAGGAGGGTCTAATTTAAATATATTACCTCAAAAACCAATATCGAAAGTCTTCATAAACCGACTAGAGAGATTATTACCCAAGGGTAATTTAATAATGGGGTGGAACCCAACTAGAATCGGATACTTATCGCAAGAGATGGTTTTCATCAAAGATGAAATAATGAATAAGTTTAAAAGAAATGATATAATATTTGAGAGTGACTTAGAGAATGAAAGACAAATTTTAGAACAGAAAGAAAATGGAGGTGAACTTAATATAGAAAACATTAATACTGATGAAGTACACTTATTACCTAAAGTCAAGCAAGCCCGAAAATTGGTCAAGACATTGTTAGATCAAGGAAATTTGCAACCTTTTTTATCAAATTTAAAAGTTATCAATACAAATTATAACTCAACCATGAGAATTGAACCGTTACCAACAACCATAATACTGTTTGATTCCAATTTTGAGAATTTCGACGTTACTTACAATGGGTGTAAAGTGATCAATTTGACCAAGCTAATAAGTAACAATAATAACCGGAAATTAAATTTTGCAGAGTATTACCCCAGTCAGAAGAAGTTTACCTTTAAAGACGTATACTTCTAGGACCCTGCTTTGGTGTTTGGGTGTTTGTTCAACAACCGAACAAAACAAAAAAAAAAAAAAAAAAACACGACGTTCAAAGAATCTACTTGTATAGATATGTATAGAATATAGATAATATGACTGGATTTCTCAAGGACAAGCATGTACAGTATGTGAAGGATCTTGATTCGAGTATGACGCAACAAACGTATGAGTACTGGTTGCTGGAGCATTTGCGAATGAATGGATTGTACTGGGGGGTAGTTGCATTAGTTAGTTGTAAAAGATTAGAAGAGTTACCGGTTGAAGAAGTGATTAAGTTTATACTTTCATGTTACGATGAGAAAAGGGGAGGATTCGGAGCATTCCCACAACATGACGCCCATATTTTATCTACCTTATCAGCGATACAAATACTAAGTATCTACGAAAGATTAGAAGAGATTGAAGATAAACGGGGGGAAATTGTTGGGTATATAAAAAGTTTACAATTGAGTAATGGATCTTTCAAAGGAGACGAATTTGGAGAAGTAGATACTCGATTTGTCTATACATCAGTGAGTGCATTATCAATATTAGGAGAATTAAGTGAAGAAATCAAAGAACTGGCTAGTTCATTTATAATGAAATGTGAGAATTTCGATGGAGGATTTGGAATGTTACCAGGAGCAGAAAGCCATGCAGCACAAGTATTCACATGCATTGGAACGTTAGCCATCTGTAATCGATTAGATAAGATTGAAAATAAGAATAGACTTTGTAATTGGTTAAGTGAAAGACAAGTATTACCCAGCGGAGGGTTTAATGGACGACCAGAAAAATTGCCCGATGTATGCTATAGTTGGTGGGTATTATCAAGTTTGAGTATAATTGGTAGTATAAAATGGATAAACGATGAATATTTAGAAAAATTTATTTTAAGTTGTCAAGATGAAATAAACGGGGGGCTAAGTGATCGACCAGAAAATCAAACTGATGTTTATCATACTTGTTTTGGAATTGCTGGATTAAGTTTACTCAATTATGAGAAATATGATTTGATTGAAATTGATCCAGTTTATTGTATGCCCAAATATATAACAAATAAATTTTGATTGTTTAAAAATATACGTTTAAAACGGAAATCAGGTACCAGTAATAAACACTTCAGCAAGCAAGGTACCGCATGAAGCCATCAACAATTACTAAATGCGGTAGATGCTGGAGTGGAAGACCCTCGCATCGTCTATTGATCGTGAAACATACCAGGTTAAAATTTGCCTTTATGTAAAGTCTGTTAAAGCCAGCATTGTTTTATTGGGAAACCCATTGTATAAAATTAATTGTTGGAGAGAACATTGTCTTTAAAGATCTAGATGAGCTTTATCGATTTACCCCTTGAAATTACAAACGAAGACATAAATACATGAATTACAATAGGTAAATAAGTAGAAGAAATAATAAGAATAATAATAATAATAATAGTAATAAGAAAATAATAGTAATAATAAGAAAGTAGTAGTAATAATAAGAAAGTAGTAGTAATAATAAGAAAGTAGTAATAATAAGAAAGTAGTAGTAATAATAACAATATATCCCCAAATACTCCGATAACCAGTTTTATTTTGAATTAGTTTAGAATGAAATTTATTGAATGATGAGATTTTTTATTCATATGAGATTTTTTAAATAATTTCGTGGAAGGAGATGATGCAGTCGGTGAAGAAGTAATTGGTTCTTCTTGATGAGTTTCAATCATTTCACTAATTGAACCTTCATTATTATTTTTCAGCGATGAAGATGTAGAACTAGTACTGGTACTAGTACCACTGATAATTCTTCTCCATCTAAATTGACAAGCGTTTGGTGTTCGATCGGTGAAAAAAGTTGAAATTTCTCTCCAGCCTAATTTTTGTACTTCTTTTAATTCTCTTAATAATTTATCTTCTTTGGGAGTCCAAGTACTCAGTTGTTTTAATCTTCTACGTTCATGTCCGCTTGTAAGGTAAAATGGTTGATCCATTGATATTGAAGAATGAGGCAGGGTGTATGGACCTTGATAGTAGGGCATATAACCGGGGGCACCAGCACTAAGCTGTTGATGAGGCGGACCGGGAGGTGGAGGAGGAGGATGAGGATAGTAAAACATTGGGTTATATTCCATTGGGGGTTGTAGCATTGGTTGTGGTAAAGGTGGTGCAGCAGGAGGTAATCTTTGATATGGTAGAGTATAATGAGGATCTATAGGTATATCATCTTTAGGACCATAATAATTATTAATTGGAGTAATATTATAATTGGCCAAACTAGTCATTTGTTGTTGTTGATGTTGATGTTGATGTTGTTGGGAGTGATGACGATCAGAATTGATTTTATTCAATAATTCTGGTGGTGGAGGTAATTGAATTGAATTACGGGAATTCTTTGGTGAATTCTTACTCGAAGATGAACAATCTGAATCGATTGAATGATTTAATTTTGAATTCACGATGGAAATTATCTTTATTTTTTTTCGATTTTAATGATTAATTGGGGAAAAGGAAACGAATGACTCTCTTCATATATATTATATTTATATAAGCTGGAATATGAATTATATGAAAAATTATAAAACCTGAAAAAAAAAAAAAAAAAAAAAAAAAAATAAGCTCTCAAAATGAATCCTGAAAAAAAAAAAAAAAAAAAAAAAAAATAAATCGTATAAAAAGAATGGAAGAAAATGACAAAAAAAATGACAAAACGTGAAAAATGACAAAGATGAACACTTATTTAAGTTATTACCTTGATAATTTATTCTATTTAAATATTTATTTAAAGAAGCTGTTCGTATTAGTTTTTGTTTGACTGGAAATTATGCAGTGATAACTTATTGCCTTAAAGCAAAGAATTGTTTGATTAGAGTAATGGGATAGTATGTATATGCATGTAAGGCTTAATATTTGTTCTTATTGTTGAATTGCACCTTAAAACACCTCCGTACCTCTGGCGTTTTTTCCCGAGTTCTTCTGCTTTTCCCTCAGTTGGCGATTTCCGTCATACGTTTTTATCAAAATAATAGTCTTGTATTCCCCCTCCCCCATCAGTCTAGGTCGAATGAATGTGGAACTACCAATACAATCATCTGATATTTAACTCGCTGGACTTAATTCTAATACATTATACATTATTCTAATACATTACCATTCTGCAATTGGGGTGATTTATTTATTATACTGATTAATTTATCGTTTATAAATGCTATGCTTTTGTTCCCCTTTTTATGTCTGTCTAATGCTAAAGCCAGTCGCGAAAACTAACTCAAGGGTGTCTTTTTTGAGTTTTGTTTGGGTAGCTGACTTTTCTTTGGGTAAGTGGAAATTAGTGAACAAAAGAGATCATGTCTTCGCAATTATAACCGAGATAAATCCGCTAATGAGCTTTGATATTATTTCCGCGAGGCGGATATAGTCCTTTGTCTGTGGGTCTTTCCCGTGTCCATATATCGAGGTGTTGTATGTATTATATCAATGTATCTATCTCTACATCCATGTATTGTATCAAGGTATTTCATGTCTGCCAGGCCAAATCTTGAGATCAATTTCAGTTTTTTCGAATCTGAAATAAACTCTACCGGAAATCTGGGAAATTGAATCTAGTTTTGTCCCATTTATTCTTGTGTCTTTTTACTTTTTTTAGCTCTAATTTCGGTCCTTTTTTTAATGGGGTTCTAACTACCCTTAAGATTCGCTACTAATGATCATTTCAGATTATGAAATGATCTGATTTTTCCACAAAGCTTACCGTTTTAAGTTTTTTGCATCATTTCACTCACAAATCTTGCCAGAATAGAACAAAGGAAAATAAGTCAGAGCAAAGCAATAGAATCGTACATATACAACCAAAAAATATTGAGTATCATACATGAAATTGAAAAAAAAAAAAAAAAAAAAAAATTAAAAAAAATAAAAAATGAAAAAATATCAAAAAAAAACATATTTAAAAAAAAAAAAATAAAAGTATAAAAAATAAATCCCCCGAAAAAGGAAAGGAACAAAAAGATGCCAAAAAAGACAATACAACAATCTGACAAAAAACATTTTTCAACAAACAAATACCCTGCCAATACAATTCATACCCCTGATGAGCCAAATTTATTTGCCCATTCTTCATATTCTTTCAACCCATCGGAACTAACCGATGGCCTTATATACTTCAAGCTCAGTTTAAAATCTTCTAATTGAATCGATCGGATTTTTTCGGTTGGAGTTGACAATAATAAATCTCCTAGCGATCTTAATGGTCCCATGGCTGAATCTTTGGCTAATGCAGTAATATCACTACCACTAAACCCTTCGGTTAACGAAATAAGCTGTTCAAAATCTTGTTCCAGTAATGTATGTTTTTGATACTTTAATAATTTTATAATTTGTGCTTTTCTTGTTTCCAGTTCCGGCAATGGAATATATTGTCTTTTAACAAATCTTCTTCTAGCGGCTTCATCAATTGACCATGGTAAATTAGTTGCCCCCAATATTAAGACTTGGGATAATTTATTATTTGTACTTCCTCGTCCTGCTGCTGCGCTTGATAATTCTGACCATTGTACTAAAAATTCATTTTTGATTCTTCGACTACTTTCAACTTCTCCTTCAGTTCTAGAACTTAACAATGAATCAATTTCATCAATAAATACAATCGAGGGACTTAATTCTTTAGCTAATAAAAATAACGCCTTAACCAATTTCTCACTTTCTCCTAGATATTTTGAAGTTAACGATGATGAACTGATTGAAAAAAATGTCGATTTTGATTCTGTGGCAACCGCTCTAGCTAACATCGTTTTACCAGTCCCTGGCGGTCCGAATAATAACATCCCCCTAGTAGGTTCTCTTAAGCCTTTAAATAAATCTGGTCTTAAAAATGGATATACCACCGCTTCTTTTAACAGATTTTTGGCCGCTTCTAATCCAACTATATCTTCCCAATATACTTCATCTCCGTGGACTACTATATCATTCAAAATTTGTTTGGCAGCATTATAATCGATTCCTCGAATACTTTTAATTAATGCATCCTGTGCTTCTTCACTAATTGGCGCTTTACCTTCATCTTCAATTTCTTCAACTTCTTCAACTTCTTCCTCTTCGTCTTCATCATCACTTATATCGTCAATTGGTTTTGTGGTGGTGGGAACTCCTGTAGTTGGTGAAAGTATCCGTTTATTCACTTGAGAATGAGGTTTAACTTCACTGGGTTTACCAATCACCTTGTAGTTATAAGAAATATTCAGCTTGGTCTTTGTAGTTGGCTTTGTCATTTGAGGTTTCTTAATTGGTTTTTTCGTCGATGGTTGTTGATTCACCTTCATCAATTGGTTAATATTAATTGGTTTGGGTTTAGTATAGACATATTTTTTCTTAGGCGGTGAAGGTGATTGATGTTGTCTGCTTACATCAGGAGTACTTTTCGATAATGCATTTCTTGGTGCAGGTTTTAATTTATCAACATTCGTACTACGCAATCTAGGTGGAGGAGGTGGTGGTGGTACTGGTACCGGTGCAGGTGCTGCTGGTACCGGTGGTTTCTTATCATTAATTGATAAATCTTCTAAAGAATGACTAATTGGACTAAAATAATCGTGTTTCGGTATAGGTGGTGGAGGGCTTTCATCTAAATCAATTAAGGGAGGAGGTTGATCATTGGAATCATTTGAGGTGAAACTATTAACTCTATCCCAATTTGAATTATTAAACTCAAAGGAATCTTGATCAAAATCGTCAAATAGTTTATCATCATCATTTGATTTAACTTTTTGAATATTGATTGAATTGTTTCTAGAATTATTAGCGTTTTTCGGTTTTTGCCAGGATAAAACAGCGGCTTTTTTAGAAGCAATTGAAATATTCGATAAACTACCATGGTTTGATTGGTTGTTTTCAGCGTTTGGTCTTAAGCTTTTCAACATCGATCGATTATTTGAATTATTGGAATTATTAAAAGATTTCGATGTTCTTAACGATGGTACTGACAAATTCGACAGGTGATTATTAGTGGTATTAGAGGTGGTGGTCGTAACTTTTTTTTGTCTTCTTAATTTTTCATCAATTCTTAATTGAACTCTAATCAAATGTTTAACATTTTCATCCCTAATACTTTTAATATCTTGCAATAGTTTCAATTCATCATTACTCAATTTAGACTGTTGTTTTTCGAACAAATCAGTTTTAAATAACAACGATGTATGTAAACTTTTCCATCCCTTCAATGCATCTTCAAACTTTTCTTCTTCTTCTAAAGTTAAATTCTTAACTGTAATATTACAGACATCATTATAAGTTTGCTGAAGCTCCTCATATAATGATAATTGAGGAGGCTGTTTCCTCCTAAACATATTCTCTTGAACTATGAAAATGCAAACACCTACTAATGTGATTGGTAAGTAATGGTGGACGTTAGTAAATGTGATGGGCAAATGTGATGGGCAAATGTGAATAAAGAATGATCACTTCTATTCAAGATTCCGTTACTATATTAAGAAACTTGGAAAAGATATGGGCTACCAATGAAAAGGGTTTCTCACTTGATTTTTATCTTTCAGTGAGTGCTCAACTAAAACCTAAGCCAATTCGATCTATTCAAACCGGTCTATACTCAACTCTGGTGAATTATAAGCTCATACAATAACCGTATAATACAATAACCGTATAATTCAATAACCGTATAATTCAATAGCCGTATAACTTTATAACATACAACTATGCAAATGCTTAGCCGCTGTCATTTTTTCTAACATCACGTTAATTGCTTCAAGCCTTTACACCCATACACCCAAAGAAAAAAACTTCGTCTTACAGTCTACAGTACTATATGTCGTGATATAACGGGATCCCCTTGAGTTTCCAACCCCAAGGAAATGCTTGATAACCACTGCTTCATCTGTCCGAAATTATTCAACTGTAGGTCAACAACCTTGCAACCACAGACACCACCAACCCTGACAATATAAATCCATAGTGACACCTCCCTAACCTAATAGGCAAGACGTCGAATAAATAAAGCTTTCAACACAAGGCTGAGCGAGCCGGCAGCACTGCAATCACAAGACATAAAACTAATCCAACAGCCTTAATATTTCTGCATTCGGAGGTCAACTTTCAAAGAAGCAAGAAGAAAACAACTCGAAAACTTTCAGTTTTCTAGCCGGATCGTAGTTGTATTTATAGGAAGTTTTTTTTTTGATGAGATGCCGCCAGTAGGGTAACCTTTTGGGGGAAAAGAAGAAGGGTCGTGTAGGGTTGCCCGATTATGGGTCTGGGGGAATATTAACAAATAAAGACCAGGTTGTTCACCTGGTAGATTATCATTAAGGGAGTGAAATGGAGGTGAAAGAGATTATAGTTAGGGTACTCAGTGTACTTGTGAGTGTATTTGTTGTTGTCTTAAATAATACGGCGACACTTGTGGGGTATTGCAATGCAAATTATCCTCAAGTGACTCAAATAGTGATTGGATTAGTTGCAATTTATTTGATGATTAAACTATGTATGAAGGCGTTTAGGTTATGGGTTAGACTAATGATACAAACGCTTAAGTTTGTGATGGTGGTGAGTTTCATCGGTTTATGTTTTATTGTATACTTAAGGGGGTTTAACCGCTTTATAGATCAGGATATACCGTTTATCACTAACATTTTAAAAGACCCCCAATCTTTTAAGCTGAATTTTTCGTATAGCAATTGGTTTGCAGGGTTTGAATACGGAGGTTATATAAATGATTTTTTACAGGATTCTACTTTTAAAGTCGAAATTGACCATGATTATATTGATTATTTAAAAGATCAAAAAGAAAAGTTACTTGATGAAGATTTCATTCAAGATACTTATGAAAATTTTAACGATTATGTTAAGTCATATAATATTGAATATGATGTTAATGAAATAGGTAATCATATTTATGAATTTTTAGGTCGATAAAAGTTTATTTTAAGATGAAATTTTTCCATTTAGATCGATTTTCATCTTCTGTAACTGAAATTTCATCAATACAAGACATTCCTTTATCTTTAATTGGGATACAGGCTAATAAACAGATTGCAATTAGGGGTATAAGTAAATAATAAACATTTCTCAAAGATTTCATATACATTGATCTTATCAATTTTAATTGTTGTTGATTTAAATTTGATAAATCTGCTCTTGAATAAATATTTTGCTTAATATAATTTAAAAAATTCTTGGATAAAATTGAATTTTCATTTTGCAATTCATTATCAACTTGTTTTATTAATGTATTGGTCATAATTAATGAACATATGGCTATTCCAACTGCTCCTCCAAATGATCTAATTACATTTCTGGTGGAGATAACCACTGCTCGATCAGCTTTTCTGGATTGTGCTTGACAAGCAACCATTGATGGTTGGAAAACTGATCCCACACCAAACCCCATTATTATTAAAACAATGGTAATATCGGCAATTGATGAATTTTCATTCCAAGTTAATAATAAACAATTTCCCAATAACCATAATGAAAATCCAGCATATATCACCACAATATAATGTCCACACCAACTCATATAAGCACCTGCCAGTATAGAACTTACTGCCATTGGCAAGACTAATGGGAACATTAAGATTGCTGATCGAATAATACTGAAACCTCTAACTAATTGATAATAATACGGAGTATAGTAAATAAATCCATAATAAGTCATACCAAAGAAAAAATTTGTCAGTAATAAGAAACTTAGCGAAGGAGTTTTAAATAATCTAAGAGGAATCATTGGTAATTCGGGGATTTTCCATTCAATAAATAGAAAAGTAATTAATGAAACTCCTCCTAAACAGAAAAAAATTATTATAATTTTTGAATTCCATGAATAAGTTGATCCACCACCACTAATTGGAATTAATAATAAGGTTAATGCTGCACTACTCATTACAACTCCCAAATAATCGATTTTTTTAAATTTTTGTCTCATTGTTAATATTTGATTCAACTCTTTCTTTCGATCTTCAATTAAGAAATAAACAGTGATAAAAATTATTGCACATAATGGTGGAGTTAAGCGATAAAAATTTCTCCAAGTTGAATGTTCAATAAAACCAGCCATGATCAAAGGACTAAAAGCGTTTGATATTCCAATGGTTGATCCTAATATACCTTGAAATTTACCTCTTTGTTTTAATGTTACAATATCGCTAACTATTGTCATTGAGATTGATTGTATTCCTCCTGCTCCAATTCCTGAAAAGGCTCTTAAAATATAATATTGTACTCCAGTCTTAACAAATCCACATCCTAAATTTGCAATACCTAATAATGCCAAACTACCTAATAACATATTTTTCCTTCCAAAAATATCAGCAAATCTACCGAAAAGTACTTGACAAACAGTATTAGCTAATAATGAAGCGGTTCCTGCCCAATTAATTGTGGTTTCAGCATGTAAATCTTTAGCAATACTGGCTAATCCTATAGTAACACTAGTTTGATCAGCAAATGCTATAAATAATGCAGTAGCCATGGCTGCAAAACTAATCAATAACTTTTTCAAAGGTAAGATATTTACATGAGCATCACCAAGTCTATCAGCTAAATTTTGGTCTTGAGGCAGCTTCTCTAAATCCGCATCGTTAACTACGGTCTTATCATCCAATTTTCCTTCTTGTTCCATTTTTCCTACTACCCCAATTATCACTTCAAAAAGACAAACTAACAGTCTCCCAGTTGGCCACTACTTGATATTTTCAAAAAAAATTCATCTACTTTTCAAAATTCACCTACTTTTCAACTAGTTGCTAACATTTGATTCCGTTGAAGTATCTTATCAGCAGCGATGGAATTGAGGTGGTATCGCCGACATCTCCGACACTACCACCGAGCTCTTCCCCGAGACCACCGGAGTCCCCACCTCCAGACCTCCATCCCTCCAATGGAACCCCTTCACAATACCAGGATTCTAGAAGCCAGTTGTAAATCACACCCTGGCACCGATTCCCAGATTGTCCAGATTCAAGCCAAACTTCTAAAAGTCATTGGAAACGAGCTAAAGCTTAATCATAATTATTTTTGTCGCTGCTCATCATTGTGATCGATTTAGGATTTATTTTAAATGTAACCTTCGCGTTCTTACTCCACAAGTTAGGCTAACTGAAAAATTGAAAGGAAAAATCGTACGATTTTTGCAAATTAAGGTGTTTGAAAGCTATCGGGATTATTTTTAATGTTGATGCAATTGCGAGTTGCATGTACATCATGTCTCTGTAAGAATGTAGCCAATTGTATTGATCTTTAGTACATCAATAAAACAACTCATAGTGTGCTTTCAAAATTCAACTATTTTTAAATGGATTTAACTCTCCGAGCAGATGTCGGAAGTTTGAATTTGTTGGAAAAAAATAAAGAAAATAGAAGAAAAAAATAAGAAAAACGTTGGGGATTATTAAGAATATCTACATGGATTATTAAGAATATCTACATGGACCCAATTCTACCAAATTCCACGGCCTTTTCTCTTGAGTATTCAGCACTTTTAATAGCTATAGGTGTACCCCGAATGTAAGATCCATATTGGCGACGTGCAACTACCGTGATTTTTTCCTTTTTCTCTGTTTCTTTTTGGAGGTACGGGTGTTGTGGTTCGTGTCGTGGCTAATATGGGAAAGCCTTTTCATTTGGTGTACGATAACATCAGTGAAAAAAACGTGATGTAGATTGATGCTGTCTTTTCAGATAGATTCATCAATTGTTTGTTATACGGTAAGGTAAGATGGTTAAGGATACCAAGTATTATGATATTTTAGGGGTAGAACCAACTGCCACTGAAGCAGAGTTGAAAAAAGCTTATAGAAAGCAAGCAATTAGATTGCATCCCGATAAAAATGGGAATGATCCTGAAGCAGCCGCTAAATTTCAAGAATTAGGTGAAGCTTATGGGGTATTACAAAATAAAGAATCAAGACAATTATATGATGAGGTTGGATTGGAAGATTTAAAGAATCATTCTATGGGAGCAGAAGCCACCGATATTGATCCAAGTGAATTTTTCAGAATGATTTTTGGAGGTGATAGTTTTAAAGATTGGATTGGTGAATTAACCATGTTATCTGAATTAAGTAAAACTGCAGAGATTTTGGATAAAGGAGATGAAGAGAATGAAAACATTGATCAAGAAGTTAAACAAGAACAAGTTTCTGGAAGTGCTAATGAAACTAATACTTCGCATATATCAGAAGGAGTATCTCAAGGAGTATCTGATTTAACTTTGAGTAGTGAAGGTAAGAGCGAAGGTAAGAGTGAAGGTAAGAGTGAAATGCAAGTAGGTGAAGGTAAAACAAATGAAGAATTAGCAGCAGAAGCTAAGAAGAAAAAACAAAAAATTACTCAAGAACAAAGAGAAGAAATATATAGATTACATGAAGAACAAAAGAAAGCAAAAGAAGAAAGAGTTAATGAATTATCAACTCTTTTATTACAACGTATTGAAAAATATCAAAGCGTTATTGGAAATGACGAAAGCTTCCAACAATTTCAAAAGAAATTAAATCAAGAATTTGAAGACTTGAAAATTGAAAGCTTTGGTATTCAATTATTACATTTGATTGGTAAGATTTATAATGATCAGTCAACTGCCACAATTCAAGCTTGTAAAACTTTTGGTGTTCTGAAATTATATACTAGTGTTAAACTGAAAACAAGTAGAATGAAAAGTGGGTTTTCGATTTTGAAAACTGCAATTGATGCTCAGGTAACTGCTCAAGAAATGGCTAAAGAACAAGAGCTTTTGGAAGCTTCTGGTACTGAGCTAACTGATGAAGAAAGATATAGACATGCTGAATTAGAAAAATTAATTACCGGTAAATTATTAGCAACTGCTTGGGCTTCTACTAAATTTGAAGTTATTGGTATTTTGAATAAAGTTTGTAATAAATTGTTGAATGATAAGACTTTATCGAAAAAGGACAGAATCAAAAGAGCCGAAGCGGTTCAGTTCATTGGTAAGCAAATGTTATTAGTTGAAAGATCGCCCGATGAAGATGAAGATGCTAGAATTTTTGAAGAAATGATGGCTGATGCTACTGCTAAAAAATCTAAAAAGAAAGGTAAAAACGTCGGCTTAAGTGATCAAGATCTCGAGGCTTATATGAGAAACTTAGCCGAAGAAGACGCTGAAGAAGAGACTAAAGAAACTAAGGAAACTAAATCTTAGTGACTATATATATATATGTATTTAATGGATGCTAAATAAAAAAAAAAAAAAAAAAAAAACTAGTGATTGTAATTGTAGTGCGCACGATCAAGCTCAAAAGAAAAAACTCGGTGAAGGCAAATTAATCATCACCTACTAATAACTCCAAGTTCATTTAAATAACTCAATCATGGCTTCCATTGCAAATACCCAAAAGCTTTCCTTGTATAAACAGTTATTGGAAAAATCATCCAAGTTTGATAACTATAACTTCAGAGTTTATGCTAAACGCAGAATCATTGATAGTTTTAAAGAACACCAAAATTTGAAAGATGAAGAATTGATCAGAAAACACTATAACGATGGGGTTAATCAATTAGCCATGTTGCACAGGCAAACTTCCATTTCCCAAATGTATACTTTTGATAAGTTGGTTGTCGAACCATTAAAAAAACATCATTGATTTGTTCCTAGATATACGGTTAAACCCAAAAAAGAAAAAATGAAAAAGATGAAAAATCAAAAACAAAAAAAATAACTAAAAATCAAAAAAATATCTTAAATCATGTTTATAGTATATGAGTGACGAATCAATCTCCTTTGGAAGTCGATTGTCTGTTCGGTTCAGTTCTCTTGGTGTAAAGGAAGTTTAGAGTTAGTCTGATGAAAAAGTACTTGCAGTCGATTACGAATTTGAACAATCGAACTAAAATTGAAAAGGATTCAACTGATCAATGTTAGAACAAACACTGATACGAAGTGGCGGCTGAAAGTTTATGAGTACCCAAAAATGAATTTAGACTTGCTTTGAACGGGCCGACCCTCTTCTTTAATTCTGTGTTAATGGTCAATCAGGTGACATCTCTGGATTAACTACTTCTTCGCTCCATTCCCGCTTCCAAATAGGTTTTTAATAAATTATTTATGTGTATCGACCATTGTAGGAGTTTTTGCTCGATTATAACCTGACTCCTGCTGCTCCAATACTAGTCGGTAACATTCGACGGGCAGCAATAACGGTTTCATGTCTCACATTTTGCTTACACTGAAAACTCCACAAATTGTATTCCGGGATTCGGGATTCGAAAACGCTCACCAAGAATTTTATTTGATTTGTGCCTGGGCCTCAGCCAAAAAAGTGATGTATTTTTTGCCTGTCAAAAAACGGCAAGGGAACTGATTAATCTGATAAGGGATATTTTGGCAATGAACTTAACAGGTGCTGAATCAACTCTGACAAGCCATTCTGCAAATATAAGGTTTTCGGTGTAGGCTTAACAGTTACCACTCTCAGTAATATCTGGTGGAATTCCTCTGAGAAGTTTCCATCTGATTGTGTTGTTCGGGTATATTGAAAAGCCACGCAAGGTTGATGGAGGCTTCTGAATGGCTGCTTTCTTTGAACACTTTCCTTTTTTTTTTTTCTGTCTCCTTTCACACCCATTTCATGTGAAGTCCATGTAGTCCGTACTCTCCGTATGATAGAGTTACCCTTACGACTAGATGTTTTAGATATATGTTTGGAACTTAATTTTCATGTGCAACATTTTCCGTGCTCTGGTATGATTTGTAAGGTTTTTAACTGGATGGTTGGTTACATTTCAAGTGGTTGGGTTGCAATAAATGTGTTTCAATTCTAAATTTGATCATGTCAAAATTGTTACGGCTCATCAAGAGTTAGTTTATTAACCTAGCCTCGTTATGCTTAATGCCTATTGTTTCGAAATGCAATAATGCCTTTTCCATTATTAGCAAGAGCTCTTATGCAGCCCTTCTGATTGATCTGATAACGTCAACTTTTCACATCCAGAGAAAAAGAAAGGTCCTATTGATTGTCCTGCGTTTTTTTTTTTTTTTTTCAATTCGACTTACATTAAGTTATTGTTGGAGGAAAGAAAGTCAGCTAGATCTCGAGCTAAAGAATTCTTCTCTTAATAGCAAACTTAGTTACGGGCATCGGATCGTAACGATATAACCAATTAAGCTCATTTCATTTAAAATTCAGCTCTTAGAAGTGTGAAGTGGTTACATTTCTTTTCTTTTGTCCTTTTGATTTCTATATGGTTTGTATCTTTATTCATCCTTTAGTTTTGTTAACCTTCGTAAGGCGCCTTAAACAACTTCTTTTAGAAATGTTATTTTGTTGAAGGGCTTCCTTCTGAAACTAAATTGGGTTGTTGGGTTTCTATATAACTGCTTCGATTCCCTCTTTAGCCTCTTTTCCACTTTTCTTCAATACTCTTTCAACAAGTCATTTCTCTTATAATATCAAAAAAAAATGAAGATCCTTCATTTTGCTGTATTTTCCTTCTTGGTTGTAGCTTCAAATGCCGCAATGGTAATGCCAACCAATTATTCTGAATTTGATATTGCTTTCTATACTTGCAATGGGATGATTCCCTATACAGCAACAGTATGTGAAACTAAAAAGAAGAGTTTGGATACTTACTGTCTTTGCGCTCAAGATTCCGGTTTTGGTACTATGTCTGAATGTTTGGTTAAAGGTTACGATAATAAGCCTGATATCATAAATGGGTTTATTAAAACTTGCAAGCTTGTTGGAATTGAAATGGATCAAAAATCTTTTTATCAAAATTACACTAGAACTCAAAAATTATTAAAAGATACTAGTAAAATCGAAAACTTCAATAAAACAAAATTAATCGATTACCCAGTTTTACTTGATTTTTCTCATTTTAAAGTATATTCAGACTCCTATAGGTTTTTCCTTAATAACTACAATTTGTCTTTATGGTTTGGATCGGCTTTATTGGCTTATTGGTGTATTGTTTTAGTAATTGCAGCAATAGTTAATTGGACTATCAGATTCTTCCCAAATATTACTCAAAAATTTAATGGTCCGATTTCCCATCTATATAGAAGATATATCACTTTATCTGCTGCCATTCATAAAAAAAAATCAAACCACCATCACTTGGGTATCTTTTCTTTATTAGTTCCTTCAAGGATGGAAACTGTTATCTGCACTGGATTCTTAGCAGTTGTGGTTGCAACTTTATCCGCTCAAATGAAAAGAGTTGATGGTGGTTCAGTTATGTATGTCAATAAATACGGTGAGTTGGCTAGATATTTGGGTGATAGAACCGGTATTGTAATTAGTTATGCTGTCCCATTATTGGTCTTATTTGCTGGTCGTAATAATTTCTTACAATGGGTCACTCGTTGGAATTTCGCAACTTTCATCACTTATCATAGATGGGTTTCAAGAATCGTTGTGTTGGTGGTTTTCATCCATGCAATTTCTTTCAGTATAGCCGACCATTTTGCTGGTAAATATCCATCTCGTTATTCTAAGCCTTTTATGATTTGGGCAATGGTTGCTGCTTGTTGTGGTGGTTTTATTCTTGTTCAAGGTTTATTATTCTTTAGAAGAAGAAGCTATGAAACTTTCCTCATTTTCCACATTTTATTTGCACTCTTTTTTATTGTGGGGGCTTATGAGCATACTGTTGAATTGGGTTATGCAGCATTTTACTGGGCTTGTATTGCTATTTGGGCATTTGACAGAGCCATTAGAATTTTTAGAATCTTAAGTTTTGGTGCACCAAAGGCTACTGTCACCATCTTAGCAGATGAAACTTTAAGAATCGTTGTTCCAAAACCTTCCTATTGGAAATCAATCCCCGGTGGACATGCATTTATTCATTTTCTTAGACCTTCTTGTTTTTGGCAATCTCACCCTTTCACCTTCACTGACTCGACAACCAATAAAGACGCAATTGTATTGTATGTTAAAATCAAAGGAGGAGTAACTCATGGAGTTTTCAAATACTTACTGAAACAACCAGGTAAAACTGGTAGAATCAGAGTTTGCATTGAAGGACCTTATGGTGAACCATCTGGTGCTCGTCATTACAAAAACTCCGTTTTCATTGCAGGTGGTAACGGTATTCCTGGTATCTATTCTGAAGCTGTTGACTTATCTAGAAAACAAATTGATAGACAGAGTGTCAAGCTAATTTGGATAATCAGAGAATGGAAATCATTATCCTGGTTTTATGACGAGTTAAGGAGATTGAATGAAACCAAAATCGATACCACAATTTTCATCACTAAGCCTGATTTGATGAATGGTTTAGAATATTTTGGAAATATTACGACTAATGGTGATAATTCATCTAATGAATACGAAAAGAAACAGTATAATGAAGAGAATTATAAAGAAGTAGAAGCCTCTAGTAATGATGAGGATATTAATCCAAACTCAGTTATCCACTCAATCAAGACAGAGTTATCTCATATAACATTCAAAGAAGGAAGACCTAATATTGGAGAAATAGTGACTTCAGAAGTTTCAGAAACTGATGGTTCTATTGCTTTCGTAACTTGTGGTCATCCAGTTATGGTTGATGATATAAGATATAGTGTTATTCAAAATTTTGAAAACACAAAATATCGTGTTGAGTATTTCGAACAGTTACAAACTTGGGCTTAATTGGTGTTTTATTCATTTGAAAACTTCAATCTATGTCTATTTATCACGGAGTAATGGGTACAATTTAAAAAATTAAAAGCAATTTAGCTCGGAGAGCATTTCATATCTATATATATATGCATATTTCAATATTTATTTAACTAAATATGTTTTTCGAGACATGTGAAATCTGTAAAAGACTGTTAGGAAGTTGTGTTAGGAAGTTGGTCCTTTAATTGTTGCAAAAAAGATTAAGTTGCGAAAAAATTTGAAAAAAACAAAGACGACCTCGGAGAGGCTCGAACTCTCGATCTTGAGATTAACAGTCTCACGCCTTAGCCAACTTGGCCACGAAGTCTTACTTTGTTGTCGTTTTCAACACCTAGTTTATCGTAGCTATGAACATCTTTTGAATTTACATTTTCAGAGCCAAAAAAAAACGTTTAAATTTGAACATTTTGCAATTCTCTCACACCACTTATACACTCAGCAGCATTAATAATCTTATTTTTAAAAATTTAACGTGTTTTCGGACTCAATCCTCATAATTTTCATATTTATTTTTTTTTGAATTTCCTCCTCTCCATCTATGTACATTATTTTGGGTTTGTTTCCTTGGACGTCACCAAAATTAATAAAAGGGATAGCCAGGGGTATCAGATTCCAAGGATTAAATCCAGCTTACGTCGTCCATTTTATATTTTGAAAGAATTATGAAATATGAAAGACTTAAAGTTACTCTAAACTCCGTGTTTTTTACATGGCAAAGATTTAACACCTTTTCTGGAAGAGGGACTATTGTTTTCACGCAGTATTCATTAGTTTCTGTTTATTCAATTCATGCCTTGAAGTTTTTTTTCTATAAAAAAAAAAAAAAAAATGACGGATTACTAAAGAAAAGCTTAAATTCGTGTTTTTCAAATAGAGGTACTACTATGATAAGGTATATATGCACTGTTTTGCATCAAAAATTATTTAAGCAAAGCATTTAGAAGATAATTTGCAGCTCTTCTGACAAGGTAAAAATCTTTTTTGTTTTTGCATTTTTTTGGCTTTCCAACTTTTTCGAACATAACTTGTCTGTTTCTCACATTAAAGGCTGATAATAATATATAAATGTTATTCCGTGGTGTTCTGTACCGAGGACAAAATGATATCTGAATAAGATTAAGTTGAAATGGCATTTCCTTCCATTCTAAGTTCATCTAACAATGAAAGAGAGGTGTTACCTAATACAACAAGGCGACTTTCCCCAAAAGGCTGTTCCATTACACTTTGAGTAATACTAGGAATAGGATTTGGCTGGCCTTTTGTCGCAGACGAGTTTAACAAAAGATTGAACTTCTCGGATGTGAATATGATTGTTTACCTTCCTTTGTTACCGAATCTCAAAAAGAAGATTATGAGAGCTCCTAACATACTGAAAAAAACAAAAAAAAAAAAAAAAAAAATAGAAACGAACAATAATTACAATAATTGGAGTAGGTGAAAGATAATCTGGGTTGATAACATCTTATTCTGCTTAAAGAGTTCTATTGAGAGATAAATAAGAGTAAATTTTCTCGAAGAAGTTTGAAGTCTGTCATTTGAAATACTTTTTCTTTTATTTTTTTCAGATCAAACTTTCGTACCAAAGCTAATTCTAACGGCTAATATCAAAAAAGGCAGAGGCAATTCGTTTTATTTATAAAAATCTAGCATAATTGATCACCTGGATCAAGACGAGATCATAATATAAGCGATAGATACCCTTGATTTTTTGTTTTTTCTTGCGTTACTGTTTTTAATCACTTGAAGATGTTTGAAGAATTTACTCCTCCCGAGAAACAGACGTACCATAATACTTTTGTAAGATATATATATATCTTCACATGTTTTCTAGGATCATTATGTTTTGTTAATACTCTTACATTTGGTGCTATTTTATATCATTTGTATCAAAAAATCATTGGTTTTGAAAAAGACCAAAAACCAGGTCTTAATTCAAGTGGTCCCTATACTCCCAGAGAGGCATATCCAAACCTCAATGATATGAAGGCTACGAAGGATTTGCGTTATTATGCTTTGCAATTGGATTTAGAATTGAAGGAATTTACTATAACTACTGAAGATGGATACGTATTAACCCTTCATCGTTTAATAGATCCAAAAGAATCAGATGAAGCTCGCGCATTGAAGAAACCAGTGTTATTCCAGCATGGTCTACTTTCATGTTCAGGGGCTTGGATAACTCCTGGTCAAAATTCATTACCTTTCTACTTCTTGGAACAAGGGTACGATGTTTGGTTAGGTAATAATCGTTCATGGTTTGAAGCAAAACATGAATATTATGAAGGTAATTTGATGCATAGTGAAAAATATTGGGATTGGGATATGAGAGAATTAGCTTATTATGATTTACCATGTATTTTAACTAATGTTTTATCTCATAAACCAAACCACGAAAAATTAATCTTGATTGGACATCTGCAAGGTTGTACTCAAACCTTTTTAATGTTAAGGAATGGTAATTTATCTTCTTATCATTCAAAGATTGAATATTTCTTCCCCTTAGCACCTGCAATTTTCCCTGGTAAATTATTTCACGAAAGAGCTTTTATTAAATTTATTCATAAAAAAGGTAGATTTGCTTATAAATTATTATTTGGATGTTGTTCATTTTTGAGAAATTTATGTTTAGCTCGTTATCATTTAGCATCAACTTCACTCTTCGGTAAATTATCTTACATTATGTTCAAGTTTTTGTTTGGTTGGACTGGGAAAAAATGGAATCCGAATAAAAAAGTTTGGCATTTCCATTTTGTATTTAATGTGACTTATGTTTCAACAAAATTGATGAATTGGTGGTTGAGTTATTGGGTTGAAGAAGGTTTTTCAAATCAACTACAATCTAAAGAAGCTTATAAAACTGGTGAGAATTTTGCTCATACCCCAGAACCTTCAATCAATGAAGGAGTTGAACCTAAAAAAACAATTGAAAAAGATGATTCAAAAACTTATTTCCCATATAAGGAACCATGGTTTCAATTCAGTCACCCAAAGGATGTAATCCCAATGTTTATTTTTACTTGTGATTTAGATTTTTTAGTTGATGGTAGAAGATTGATTACTCATATGCAACATTATGAAAGAGGTTATTATCAAATTGGTAAAAACTTGGACGTGATCCAATTAGATGATTACTCCCATCTTGACGTTGTTTGGGCTGATGATATAATAGGTCGTATTGGTATGGTTATCGAAGATAAAATAAAACTGATTGACTCAAATAATGAAAAAATCGTTTCTGCATCAGTTGATGCAAATATCGATGATGAAAAATACCCCATTGAAAATCCAATTAATTCATCCCAACAGCCTTTAGCGGTTTCTGCAAATTAAGATTTTAGTTTGCCCCCACATATATATATACTATGATAGACTTTATGATTTGAAAATGTTTACTTTATTTAATTACACTTAATTTTGAAACTATTTAATTGAATTTCTTTTTATTACTGTAGAGCCTTTTGCATATAATATATAATTGTATATGTATAAGGATGAAAATGCAAATCATAGGTCATTATTTTGAGCCAAACACCTGTTCATCGGCTAATTTAAGAGAATCTAAAATATATTCCCAAA
Source organism: Hyphopichia burtonii NRRL Y-1933 (assembly GCF_001661395.1). Classification (NCBI taxonomy): domain Eukaryota; kingdom Fungi; phylum Ascomycota; class Pichiomycetes; order Serinales; family Debaryomycetaceae; genus Hyphopichia; species Hyphopichia burtonii. The sequence goes on from NW_017963729.1 coordinate 1,404,402, forward strand.
ATAAATCAATGTTGGCATTCAAGCCAATATAAGAACCGTCCTCTTCTTCGATTGATGAGTCATTGTCCTTTACCAAGGTCTCACCTTTATGTTCGCCATCCTGAACAATGGTTAATTTTCTTCTTAAATAATGATATTTGTAATCTTCATCTAAGTTTTCTTCAGGGTTTTGTTGTTTTTGAATCAATGGCAACAAGGAGAATATAGCAACTGGATCATGAAGAGGGGGCCCTTCGATTATTCCGTATCTAGTTTCATAAGCTTTTGAGTAAAACATGATAATTTTATAAAACATTTCTCTAATACTTGAATTTGAATTTTCATCTTGAGGATTATAAATCTTTAATCTAACTGCAGAATTGGCAACTGCAGTGTGAGTGATATTCAAAGGGGCCAATATTGATTTGGGACCAATTACTGGATCATTCAAAACAATTTCAGAAGCCTTTGGATCACAGTAGAGATTGAATTCAGCAAAAGATGTTATATTACCCATATTAAGGGCACCACCCATTAAAGATAAAAATCTAATTTTTGATTTCACTTCAGGATACTTGATTATTAACTGAGCAAAATTAGTTAAGGTTCCAGTACAAACAATACAAATTTGATTTGGGTACTGTAAGACTGAATCACGCATAGCTTCTAAATAACCTATATCGTTTGAAGGTTTAATTTTAGGGGTTTCTGGTAATGTGGCACCACCAATACCTGAATCACCATGAATATGGGCAGCGAAAAGAGGTTCTCCTTTCAAAGGCTCCTCTGCACCAGGGTATACTTTAATTTGATCTTGTTTAAATCCAAGTACATCCAAAAGTGCTACTGCATTATGAGTTGTTTTATGTAAGGGAGCATTTCCATGAACCGTGGAAATCCCCAAAAGTTTAAATCTTGGATGAAATGCCGCCAATAAGATCCCAAAAGTATCATCATTACCAGGATCACAATCAAGCCAAACTGGTATTTGATATTGAACTGTCATCTTTACTTTTCCAAACGTGGGGGAAATCGGTCTGCTTTACTTTTGTACAAATGCAAACTGAAAGCTGCGAGAACAAGTATACCACTACTCCACCGAGGCTCGGACCGTCACCAAAGCTTTCTATCACCTTACCTTCTTAGAATAAAAGATGAAGTAGAAATGTATTCTATTGAAAATTTTAACTGGGTGCAGAAATACCTTTTGGTGATGGCCCAATTCGGAATGGCGGCACTTTTCTACCTTTTGGTGTACGGGCTGTCTTAAATCATTGACGGAAACGAAAAAATGCCGTTTAAAACCGTACACCACGTTTTGCCGAAAACAACAACGAAAAAAAGTCTCCTCCTTCAAAATGTCAAATGTCCAAAGAAAAGCCCTTATTATCAGAAGAGAGACATTTTGCAATTACCATCAATCTGATTTACGAGAACAAATTTGATCAATTGATACACCACTGTTCAACGGACATTGCAGTTTCTACCATATCGCTAATTGGTTCTGTTTATACTTCAAGTTTGTTGTTGAAAGCCTCCTTTGTTTTGATTTTTTTGAATATTTTGATATATTAGATATGGACGACATGAACGGTTTAGCGGGAACTTCGCTTGATGAAAATCCTAGTAGAGGAGAGCATGAGAGTGCTGGTGATTCCAGAAATAACAGTAGTAATGATTTGAACAAGCGTATTAATAATGAAACTAATAATGGTGCTGGGAATCAAGAATTTAAAATTGAAGAAAAATTAAATCGATTAACAAAGAAAATAAGTAGTTATGATAATGAAAGATTAGATATATTATCATCGGTGACATCTATTAATCAAGAATTAAGCTATTTCAGACATATAATTGATTTTCAAAATCAAAAAATTGAAAAATTGACTTCACTCATAAGTGATATTTTTGAAAATAAAGATCCTCTTTATATCATCAATAGTTTACAGTCGATACAGGATTCCAATGATAATGTTAATGTTGGTAACAACGTTGAGCCTGTCGAAACTACAATTAATGTACCGGATGATAACGATAATGGAGATAAAGTAACTACCGATAATGATATTGAACTTACAAATGCCGACGTTGCTGCCAATTTGGCCAATGCCACTGCATCAGTTAACTCCAATCAGTCAAAACATATATCTTCTCATTTAGACAGTAATATGGACCCAGCTTTACATGTGGCACAAGCTGCTGTACAAGCACAAAATTATCATCAACAACAATCTCAATCACAACAACCTCAACAAAATCAACCATCTCAGCATCAAGCTTCTAACCAACAAAGATCCCGTCAACAAGAGAAAAAAATCACCAAAAGAACTTTTTCCGATGGGTTTGATAACCGTAAAGCCAATTCAAGTCCTCCCTTACGCCAACAGAAAAATAAGCCTTCTCAAGACGCTTCTCCTTCAGGCGGGATCTTGACAAACTCAGAGAGTGCTACTCCCACCGCTAGTACAAGACGGGCCAAAAAACCAAAAATCTCGGTGGAGTTTCTTCATAATCCAATGACTGTTAATGAAATATACGATGAGTTCAACAAGGGCTTCCGTGGCCAGATCCCTTTGAAAGACATGGACGATCGCTACGGTAAACATGAATGGAGAGGTGACTCCCGTTCAAAAGAATCAAAGAGATTTCAAAGACGTAAAAAGCTCTGTGATGCTATCGACCGTGGTTGTGTGAGGTTCAACCAGTCTCCTGAAGAAATAATCCGCAGAATAGAAGAGTTCAGAGGCGACAAATCCTTGACCTGGATCATGAACGGCAATCTACCTGCTGAATTAGAGTAGTCTATAAGTTGCTGAATTAGTCTAATAAAATTACTGCAAAACTGTCGTGTAGTTACCCATGTAAAAGAAAAAAAAATCTGGTGCATGGGTGTTTTGTGTGCACGTGATTAAAAAAGGAAAAATTCTTCTCGAAGATTCGGCGATTGCGGCTCCGGGTAACGGAAATGAATTCTCCATACATTTTTTATTAGTGACTTATTTTTTTTTTTTTTTAATGTGCGAAAGTGAAAAATTGAAAAATCTTATATAATTTCATTGAACAACCACCGACTCAGGGCAAAAAAAAAAAAAAAAAAAGACTTTCATTAGGTTGTTGCTTCTTTTTCTTTAATTAATCTAACAACCAGTACTTTTAACAATGTTAGCTGCTAGAAATTCATTGAAAAACGTTACTAAACGTGTTCCAGCTTTAGCCCGTGCTCAATCTACCCAAGCTGCTCCAAATGGACCAGTTATTGGTATTGATTTGGGTACCACCAACTCTGCTGTTGCTCTTATGGAAGGTAAGATTCCAAAAATCATTGAAAATGCAGAAGGTGGAAGAACTACTCCATCTATTGTTGCATTCACCAAAGAAGGTGAAAGATTGGTTGGTATTCCAGCTAAACGTCAAGCTGTTGTTAACCCAGAAAACACTTTATTTGCTACCAAACGTTTAATTGGTCGTCGTTTCGAAGATAAAGAAGTTCAAAGAGATTTAAATGAAGTTCCTTACAAAATCGTTAAACACGATAACGGTGATGCTTGGATTGAAGCCAGAGGTGAAAAATACTCTCCTCAACAAATTGGTGGGTTTGTTTTAAATAAAATGAAAGAAACTGCTGAATCTTTCTTGGGTAAATCAGTTAAAAATGCTGTTGTTACTTGTCCTGCTTATTTCAATGATGCTCAAAGACAAGCTACTAAAGACGCCGGTAAAATTGTCGGTTTAAACGTTTTGAGAGTTGTTAATGAACCAACTGCTGCTGCTTTAGCTTACGGTTTAGAAAAAAATGATGGTGAAGTTGTTGCTGTTTTCGATTTAGGTGGTGGTACTTTCGATATTTCTATCTTAGATATTGGTGCTGGTGTTTTTGAAGTTAAATCTACTAATGGTGATACTCACTTGGGTGGTGAAGATTTCGATATTGCCATCGTTAGAAGTATCGTTGAAACTTTCAAAAAAGAATCTGGTATTGATTTAGGTAAAGATAGAATGGCCATTCAACGTATTAGAGAAGCTGCTGAAAAGGCTAAAATTGAATTATCTTCAACTGTTGCCACCGAAGTCAACTTACCATTTATTACCGCTGATGCTTCTGGTCCAAAACATATTAACCAAAAAATTCAAAGATCTCAATTTGAAAACTTGGTTGAACCATTAGTTAAAAGAACTGTTGAACCATGTAAAAAAGCTTTGAAAGATGCTGGTTTATCTACCTCTGATGTTTCCGAAGTTATCTTGGTTGGTGGTATGTCAAGAATGCCAAAAGTTATTGAAACTGTTAAATCTATCTTTGGTAAAGAACCATCTAAAGCTGTTAACCCAGATGAAGCTGTTGCTATGGGTGCTGCTATCCAAGGTGGTATCTTAGCTGGTGAAGTTACTGATGTTGTTCTTTTGGATGTTACTCCATTATCTTTGGGTATTGAAACCATGGGTGGTGTTTTCGCTAGATTAATTAACAGAAACACTACTATTCCAGCCAAAAAATCTCAAATTTTCTCAACCGCCTCTGCTGGTCAAACCTCTGTTGAAATTAGAGTTTTCCAAGGTGAAAGAGAATTAACTAGAGATAATAAATTAATTGGTAACTTTACCTTATCTGGTATTCCACCAGCTCCAAAAGGTGTTCCTCAAATTGAAGTTACCTTTGATATTGATACTGATGGTATTATCAAGGTTTCTGCTCGTGATAAAGCTTCTAACAAGGATGCTTCTATCACTGTTGCTGGTTCTTCCGGTTTATCTGATACCGAAATTGAACAAATGGTTAACGATGCTGAAAAATTCGCTGAATCTGATAAAGCTAGAAGAGAAGCCATTGAATCTGCTAACAGAGCTGATCAATTATGTAACGATACTGAAAACTCCTTAAATGAATTTAAAGACAAATTAGAAACCGCTGATGCCGATAAAGTTAGAGAACAAGTTCAAGCTTTAAGAGACATCGTTGTTAAAGCTCAAGCCGGTGAAGAAGTTGATTCTAACGAATTAAAGACTAAGACTGAAGAATTACAAAACGAATCCTTAAAAGTCTTTGAAAAATTATACAAGAACAACAATGAAAACAATGACTCTTCTTCTGAAGAACCAAAGAACTAAGCCTAAAGATTTAGCCTCTAGTCAGTTTTCTTTTTCTGTTTTATAGTCTTTTCTAATTTTTCTTTTATGTTTTTACGTTCGCCACTTCGTGACCTTTGTCATGGTGAAATGAGAAATTTTGAAAAGAAAGTTCAAATTATCTTTGATAATTAGATCTCTCTTTACTAGTCTCTTTCTTCTTGTACATACTGATTTTACAAATAAATATTTCATATATATATATTTATATATACATTATGCATCTTTGTAGTTTTGCATGATATTTGTCTTATATATAGATTGACTAAACCTCATTCAAGCTATTTAAATTCAACTGAATACCTTGAGATCGTCTCATTGGACTAAACGGCCTGTTTTCGTTGTTTTTTGAGTTGATTGTTGATTTTCTTGAAATTGTACCATATCTCTTGTTTAAGCCGATGTCTGAAGCCATGCTACCACTAAAGCTAGGTGAATAACTGAAAGATGAGTTTGACATAGCTTGCAGACGAGATGCTCCACTTTCACTGTTATCATCATTACTCAAACTTTGAGCCGCTGATAACATCAGATCATTATCAGAGGAGTCGTAATCAAGCATATCACCTAAAACAGAGCGTCTGTTAAGACACTTAGATTGGAATTTTTCAGTGGTTGAGTCAACATCAATTAATTCACTAGTTGCATCTGACGCAGTGTCAGTGAAATTATCAGAACCAGCACTTGAAGAATATTCGCCAGAATTTGATGGTTCTTGACTTGAAATTTGCGAATCCTCCTTAGATGATAAATGTCTTGACTTAATGTGTTCATTTAGGTTGGTAAGTTGCAAATTATCAAGCTTTTCATTTGTATTTTCAGATTTATCAGTTTGGTTATTTTCAGACTTATCTTGGTAAATTTCAAACGCGTTGTGTCCATGATTTGGTTCATTAGCAATAAAAGTTCTGAATAAGTTAATTTCTTGTCTTAATTGAATTCTTTTTGAAAGAACATGACTAAGATAGCTTTTCCATAATTCAATTACTTCAGATTGAGAATTATTAGCAGCCAAACTTTGAAAGAAAGTTTCTTGAAGGTGAGGTGGAGGAATAGGAGGAGTAGAACTGCTAGTAACATCAGTATTGTTATTACTTTTGACAGAAGGTTTACGTCCAGGATCTAAAGAGCCTGTTTGATCTCTTCTTTGTTTTTCACCTGGACTCATATTTCCTTCATCGTTAAAATAAGAAGTATCACCAGCTTCACGAGTTGAACCAAAACGATTTCTTTCTAATTGTGAATAAGTATTTTGTTGTTGATCGATGTAAGATGCTAAATGGGAGTATTTATCAGAAGATTTAGGTTTAACTTCTGAAGCACTTATACGAAGATTATCTTCTGGGGCACCTGCTAAAAATTTTAATTCATCATCGACAACACTCACAGTTTCAATTTTATCCAAACCCAATCTTGGATTATTTTGGGGGGCTGAAATTTTGTCCCTAATTGAAGGTTGAGGTTCGTTAGTATTTGACAGAAATTTTTTACGTAACATTGATTTTGCTCTTAATAATTTTCTTTGTTTTTTAGTTCTTGAACTGATAGTAGTTGTTCTTTTAGAAGATGCAGTGAAATTTCTGAATTTTAATTGTTTAAATTTATTAATCATTTTGTTAATTCTTAATCTTAATCTATAAATCCAACTACCATCTTTAAATTTTATTGCTTTCCGTCTACTGAGAGTAGAATCACTATCAGTTGTATATAATCTTGCTCTTGTTTTCGATCTTTTCAGTCGGGATCGGGTATGAAGATTATTTTGATCCAATTCTTGTCTTGTAGAAAAAATGGTTGCTTGTGAACCCATTGAATTGGAAATATCACCGGATGAAGTTCTCAGAAGTGGATCTAATTCAGAATAAGAGCTAGAGTTGTATTTAGTTTGATTTGAATTTTGGATAGATTTACGAGATCTAGCAGCACCTGCCGAAGAACTTGTTGAAGACTTTCTATAATCAAGATTTCTTCTTATGCTTGGTTTCCTTGATCCATTTAGGGATTGCTTAACGGGATCAGTGCTAGATATTGAACTTAATGAAATCTTATCAGATTTTTGATTTGTAAATGGATTTCTTTGGTCAGAGGTGAATTGAGAATATCTTTTGGGCAGTTGATTAAAGTAAGCATCATCTCTTATTTCTGCATCGATTTCCTTATTTTGTATTTGCGGGTTTGGTTTAGGGATATTTGAATGAATTGGTTTTGGTGCTTGTATAGGAGAGTTTATATGGGAAGTATTGGAGTATTTTGGTTGATGACCTTTTTTATTGGGATTACCAAATAAATTCACCGTATCGAGAGAATTGGAATTGGTTGCAATGTAATAATACGGAATTGATATCGGTATAGAAGCAGTTGAAGCAGATTCTACTTCGAGTTTATTAATTGCATCAATTGGAGTCGAAGGTGGTGGGGGGCGACTTAAACGATAACTATTACTAGATCCTTTTGAATAAATTGAATCTGCTGGCTCAATTGAGTAGCTGTATTTGCTTAAATTTGAATTTTTACTAGATGATCTAGTTGGCTGTTGTTTTTCGGTAGCATTTGATGAAAATTGGGTATTTCTATTTGATTTCTCTGATTCTGAACTAGTTTGGTTTGCTGAGCATATTTTAAGTTCCATAGGGATATTTTGATACCCTGCTTGTGCCATAATTCAAGTAGTAGTAGATCAATACACTAGCTAATAAAAAAAAAAAACGATTAGATATGAAGCAAAATAAAAATCAAAAAAAGGTATCTTGAAAAATCAATTATTCAAGGATAAGGAAAGCTAAAAGTATTTAAAAGAGGAATGAAATCAAAATTTGTGACTGACTTTACAACATATATCATGTACCAAATGTTCAAATATGCTTGATTCGAACACAAATTTGCTGAATCAACTCAAACAGGGCAAGTTCAAGCATGTACTTCTGGAGATACCGTAGAAAGTCTAAAAACACCTCACAGAACAGAAAACTGACCACATCCATAGTTAAAAATAGTAATCGAACCCCCCCTTCTTCTTAATCTCTATTAACAAAAAGGTTAAAGATTCGGCCAATTAGTTACATCAGGAAAGTGAGCCAGAAAATTGGACTATATTATTGGTATGGAAAGTGGTCCAGAACTGCTAGAAGGGTGCGTGCTATCACCTCGTCTAGCTCTTCACAATTGATACGGCATGGATTCCATACAAAATACTGTATAAGAAGAGGTTGAAACCGACAATTGCATAGATGGCTGGATAAACAGTGGGATTGTCAACAGGAATCAAAATTTCGCAACTAGCAGCAAAAAGAGATGGCTGGTTGATTGGGAAAACAAAAAAAAATTGTGTGCAATACAAAAGCAGCTTGTGCGAGGTTATTGAAGCAGATAACGAGCAGTACAATCCAGGGTTTTGAATGATGAGGTATGGCTGCTCGTAATTCTTATCGGTGTATCTACAGTTGGCCGTTCTTTTTCATAGAAAATATATTGGAGAATGACTTTATTTTAAAAAGATATATTTAAGGAGGGCATTTAGGAAATCTTATGGACTTCAAAAGCAAAGGTTAAGAGAACCAATAAAACAAAAAGAAAAAAAGGAAAAATAACGAAAGAAAGAACGAAATAGTAGATGTAATTCTAATTAAGATTATTTAGATTTGGCTAAACCAACAGTATTCTTTTTCAAATCGTAAATGGAGTAGTACTTTCTTAAAAAGGCATCACCAACAATGGCCAAGTCCCCGATTGGTTGAGGGAAATCCATTGGGGTGAAGGCAGAAATACAAGAGCCACCAACTTCTAAAGTATAATCGTAAGCAGATAAAGTAAAGTTAGTACCACCTAAGTTTAAGGTTAAATCAGGTAAGTTTTCTCTTGCATCGCAATCAACTTGGTATTGGCCAGACCAAGATTTGGTGGCACCAATTTTAGCATTGATGATTTCAGCTAATGAAGAAGGTAAAGTGATTAAGGAGGTACCGGTATCGATGGCAGCACCAGTGGAGGCTAATTCTGCGTATTCGTCACCTAAACCAATACCTTCAAAAGAGACTTCCCAGTAAGCCTTTCTTCTAACTGGCAACCAGGTGATATCACCGGAGAAATGATCTTCATCATAACCACCAAAAGTGGCAACCCCACCATTTTCTTCATCCTTATTACTATCACCTAAAAAGAAGGCAAATTGAGGAGTATCTAATAAGCCTTGGTCAATAGCGTTATAAATAGGAGGAACAATTTTATTAACCGAAATGGTATTATAAGCTAAACCTAAGATACCATCGAATTTACCAAAAGCAAAAGCTAAGCCCGGTTCACTAGTAGCTTCGGCAAAATCTTGTTTTGGAATGATCAAGTCGCCAATAGCCAAGGTATCTTGAGAAACATAACCTTCCATGGCACCACTACCATATTGAATAGAAAATTCTGAACCATTAGCCTTATAACTAGAAGAAGAATCATGATCGTATTTAGTATGCAAGAAACATGCTAAGGAAGAACAATCTTGGGATGGAACCCATAAATTGGAAGATCCAGTATCTAAAATCACTTTAAAAGGTTGACCTGGAGTACCCAATTGAATTTCAGTAAAGTATTGAGCATTTAAGTAATTAGTTAAAGGTGCTTCATGTTTAGATTCTGGATTAATAAATGGAACTTGTGCATTATTAACATCTTCTCCGCTTCCAAAGGCTGTTGGATTCCCATTGGCAGCATTGAAAATATTCATATATTTATCTGCTAAAGCTCCAGTGTACTCTTTGAATCCATTAACGTTTAAAGCTTCATCATTACTCAATTTATTAATCTTAGTGCTATGTTTAGCAGCTTCAACCCCAGCAAGCAAAGCAGTGGCAACAGTAGTTAATACCGAAATCGATAATTGCATCACGGATAATTGTTTCTTTCAATAGAATAGCAACTTATTACAAGAATCCAATATACTTAATTCCAATATACTTAATTCCAATACTTAATTGCAATAGATAATTAAGAACTGACTGGAGATTAAATTACATTTATATACCTCTCACCACAAAAGAGTGACTAGTTAGGAATAAAGTAGTGTCCCCCGCTGTGTGCAGGCGCTGGTCTCTGAAAAGGGATGTCGCTAGTATGTTTACGGGTACTAATTCGCTTGCTCAATGGCTCTTCAACGAGGGAACAAGTATTGAAAGGCTTGACGTTTGAGGTTTAAGGGTTGAAGTTCGAAGGTTCAAGTTGGAAGGTTTGAAGTTGGAAGGGTCAAGTATTGGAAAGATTGAAAGGATTTAGTATCGTATAATGACGTCTTCGTCAAGTGCGGTCAACTCTGATAAGGTATTGGCTTCAACTGGACCATTTAAATGGGTGAAGTCTCTTAGAGCATTACCATCGGATCCAAATAATAATGATTTCTTGAAAACCGATTACATTGATGTAAATTTGAATAATTCTCGTAAATTGATTACAAATTTGAATAATTTAACTGAATCAAGTGATGTTGGGGTTCAACAGTTAAACGAGGTTAATGAGAGTTTAATTCGGTTACATAACATTCGGAATGAATTGAGTTGGTTGAATAATCTATAATGTATACTTAATCATCGTTTATCTTTATGATCATGTTCGATTTCACTTTCATCGGTTATTGTAAAATCTTGTAATGAAATGGCTTCATTTGCACTTGAGTCTTCGACTTCGGTATCAATTTCTTGATTTTCAATATCACTTGGTTTATCATCTTCATTTTTTTTATATTTGATAACCATATAAGCATTCCCGATAATAAGAATGATTCCTAAACAACTTAATAAGCCGGGGAAATGGCCCCATATACTTAAATCCCAAAAAACCGCAAAAACCATATTGGTATATATCATTAAGGACGATTTCCCAGCCTTGACTCGTTGTATTCCAGCAGTTAAGGCAAATTGCATCAAAAACCCAGAAAATCCAATGGTCATGAATAAAAACCATTGATATCCATTTCTTGGTAATACAAATGATAATGATGGGATAAATAATAATGCAAAAAATGATATGATACTTGAAGTAGCTGCATAATAACTTACTGATAATAAAGGATGAGCAGATTTACCAATTTTTCTTAAAACAACATAAACCGTTGATGCTCCCATCACTCCAATTAATCCAACTCCACTGGCAATCAAACGCAATTCGCTCGAAGACGATTCAATTCCTTCATCGACTGATGTTTCACTATCTGATCTTGTTCCAAATAAAAATTTGGGTTTGGCAATTAAAAGAACTCCTCCTAATGAAAGTAATGCACAAAATGCTTCAAGAAAACTATACCGTTCTCCTAAAATTATCCAGGCCATAAATGCAGTAATCATTGGAATCAAAAAAGTTATAGCCACTGCATCCGATAAACTCAAATATTGTAAAGAGTAATATAATCCAAAAACTCCTAGAAATCCAACAAATCCTCTTAATGCTAATAGCCCTCTTAAATCTTTGGGTCCCAATGGCGCATCTTTAACTGATTTAGTAACAATCATATATACTCCACAGCAAATAGATGTGATAAACATTCGAACAAATAAAATTTGTAATGGGTGTATTGGATCTTTGAAATTTTCATCAGTAACTAATAATTTACATGTAGTTACCATCACGGAATTTAAAAACTGGGACGTTAACAATAGAACAATCCCAGAATTACTCTCAATATAGTCTTCGTAGAACTTCCCAATCTTCATTTTCGTCTCTTGATATCTTGAATTTTCAGTATACGTTTCTTCATTCAACTCCCTATCAAATGATGATGCCGTTGAATCATTTCTTCTGGGGACTGAATGAGATAGATTGGCCTCCTCATTCTCTTGTTCGGCCATCAACGGCACTGATACTTCAGTTTGTAAATTATGAATATTAGACATCTGTCTGCACTTATGGAAAGAAGAGAAGATAGTTGTCATATTTCAATGGCTGCCATTCGATTATATTCAATATCAGGGATGACATTATCAGTCAGTTCCGGGATAGCAACATCCGGGGGAGGGTCCCCGATTTGTTCACCGACCCCGTGTTCCAATCGGGTCTAGGTCCTTGTCTGGTCATATTACGAGGGCTCTTCCGGCCAAGTATACTTCCGGCCCTTATCATATTCATATTTTTATACTGTATGTGGCTGTATCCCTTACTCTTCCTCTAGTTTGACCATAGTATATTTCTGGGTGAGACTAAGACCCCTGTATGCATGGGTATTTTCCTGCTGATCTGGTGAAGCCATTTGATGCAGCAAGGCAATCTTCGCCTACTTAATATCTTCTAAACCTAATTTCTAAACTTTATTTCTAAACTTGATATCTTTTATGGTGATTTCAAAAAGCATTTGAGTAAACTTTAGAGGACCACAAGGTATAACTGAGTAGCTATAAGAAGCTCCGAAAAATTCAAGTTTTTTATAGATCAAGCTGTTATCAGTAGACGTTAAAGGATATTGAGAAACTTTGAAGCAAAAATTTCAAAAAAAGTGAAAAACATGAAAAAAGTGAAAAACACTAAGAAGTGAGAAGCATTCAAAAGTAAAATACAGAGAGAATCTGCAAAACAAGGAATTTGGAAAACATAACGAAAAACTTGAACAAAGAGAATCAAAACTCAACTGAAGATATAGAAAACGTCCTATAAAATATATTGGCTGCTTAACGGAAAAAGAAACAGGACGTGCCGGTTGTAACATTTACATTATAATCATTTCAGATGCGATTTATGGATCCCATTAACCTTCTCGCAAGTAGGATCAGTTTGAATAGAAGAAATCACCTTAATGGAATAAGAGTGTTTTTGCAATCGATTAAGATACTCTGGGCGTGCATCCACAAAAAACCCCGTGACTGTTTCGCAACCACAACTGGAGTTGACGTTATCTTGTTTAGCCAATTACACTGTTTCGAAATTCTCTTATGGAGTCTTGAATGGTAACATGTTAACACGGGCTAAAGGTATAGCTCAATCCTAACGTCTTGATAAGAAGTGCAGCTTGTCATGTGGTGCAAACAAAGAATTGCGAATCATCAAATCCTGAGCGAAGAGATTAAACCCCATGAAAACTGTTTCTCCCAGTGCAGAACTACAACTGTCACATAGTCCACGGTCGATTGTTGAACTTTCTTGCTCAGACTCACCCGAATACACCACAGTTAGCAAGTTGCAATCTTACTGCCAGAAACAGAAAGGAAATGAAAAAAACGCAAAACAAAGTAGTAGTAAAAAAGTATGGCTTCCTCTGTTCTGTCAAGCTTGACGTTTGAATCCAATGCCCGGCTTGACATGTCTAGGCATATAATAGATATTGTTTTTACGAGTGTAGTCACCCGAGCCGACTCATTAGTCCGAACCGCACTGTGGATGTCTCCTAGTAAATGCTGCAAATTCAGTGAGCTCCACCCATCTCAATAATGATACACATATATATATATATATATATATATATATATATATACTGAAATTTCACTTGATTGAACTCACAGGTTCTCATATATATACAAAAGTTCCATATTCTTGAAGCGAATAGAAAAACCCCCAAAAAATTTAAAAAAACCCTACAAATTAGTTAAGTTGCAAAAGTTGCACTCTTAGAAAATGACAACTACAGAACCAATTATTATTCTCAGCCAGGCTCCGGGATATGGGGTCTTAGTGGGACTTGGAAGTTTATTTGCAATTGGGATGATTTTGATTACAAAAGCGTTATCTAGATACTTACACGAAGATGCTAACTCAACTGAAAATTTTAT